>NW_007258621.1:740160-804046 GCF_000164805.1 Carlito syrichta
GGGGGGGTTAGACCGGGCTGGATGGCTCAGCCTATAATCCCAGCACTTTGGGAGGCTGGGAGGCTGAGACGAGTGGATTGTCTGAGCCCGCGGGTTCAAGCCCAACCCGGCAACTTGGTGAGACCTCGTCTCTACAATAAATAAAAAATTAGCCGGGTGTGGTGGCGCATACCTGTAGTTTCAGCTACTTGGAAGGCTGAGACGGAAGGATCGCCGGAGCCCAGCAGGTTGATGCTGGGGTGGCCATGAGTGTGCCACTGCACTCCAGCCTGGGTGACAGAGTGAGATTCCAATTCAAAAAAAAAAAAATTCACTGGTCACTGAGAGTTTCCTGTATAAGCCATGATTTCACAACTCGGTACTCATCTGCCTAGAGTTTCCCCTCCCTTTTGCCCTTCTGGTGAATCCTTGTTCATGCCCAGGCCCAATCCAATGTCTAGTGCTCCACAAAGCCTCTCCTGGGCCTGCAAACTGAACTGACCACTTGCAAGGTCTGCTCCGCCGAGCCCCTCACCACCTCTCTGACCTCCTTTTCCACTTAGTCTTGCTCTTTCTCATTTTATTTCAGCCATGCTGGTCTCCTAGATTTCCCCGACATGCCAGGCACACTATTGCCTTAAGGCTTTGTTCTCTATCAAATGTATGAATACATGAATACCTCTGCCATTGACGGACCATACCTTGTAGCAGTTGTCAGTTTCCTTGTCTCTCTCCTTCATCCAACTGTGAATTCCATGTGGGCAGGCTCAAGATGTTGCTATTCAGGCTCAGTATGTTTCTACTCAGGCTCAGTATATGTGGTTCAGGCTCAGTATATTTCTACTCAGGCTCAGGATATGCTATTCAGGCTCAGTATATGCTGTTCAGACTCAGTATATGCCATTTAGGCTCAGTATGCACTATTCAGCCTCAGTATGTTGCTACTTAGGCTCAGTATATGCTATTCTAGCTCAGTATATTTTTACTCAAGATCAGTATATGTGGTTCAGGCTCAGCATATTTCTACTCAGGCTCCGTATATGCTATTCGGGCTCAGTATATGCTGTTCAACCTCAGTATAAGCTATTTAGGCTCAGTGTGTTGCTACTCAGGCTCAGTACATTCTATTCCCAGCACCTTACCTGGGGTCTTGTTGGAAGTGTTGTAAAGCCGCATGATGTGCTTGCTACTGATCTCCACCAGGGGGCGCCAGCGACCCAACCTTGAAGGATCCTTCCCGTTTTAAATCGCCTTCTTCCCTCAAAAATTGTAACTGGTTCCTTGAGGCTTCTAGCCGTCTTGGGAGCAGGGTGGTTCCATCAGTTCCCGCCTTTCACCCTAATGAAAATGTCATCCCAGGGAATAAACTGGTATCTTTTCCAGAAGACTTACTTGAGGGTCTCGTCATATTCATCTTGGTGTCTTTAGTTCTCAACTCAGACCTGGAGCTTCCTAGTGAGGACATCAGATATTCCGAATTCTTGTGTGTAGACGGGACTCGAGGCGTGTTTACTTAATGACTGAAGGAATACGAGTCGCACTGAGAAGCTCACGGAGACCAAACACAGCGGGGCAGGCTGGTTGTGCCTGGCCATATTCTTTATGTTCATGAGAATCTTAGTTGTCTCCTTGGGTTTGGGGGTCTTTTTCTTTTCCAGTGCCCACAGAGCTCTAAAGTTTGGAAATCTTAACTTGTTCTTCTCTTCTCGCAGCTTGTTAGATCAGTCTTAGCCTGAAAGCAAAGACTATTCGTTCAGTCCTCCAGCAAGCTCAAGGGGCCCCGAAGCCAGGATATCTTATGCTTTCCTCATCATATTAGGTTGGCCTGGAACCAAAAGCATTTGCTTATTTAGCAAAATTTGTGGAATGCCTACCTTCTGCCGGGTGCTGTTCTGATCTCTGGAAACGCATGCTCGGATGTGTGTCCCCATGCAGCTTACGTTCTGGTGCGGGGCAGACAGCAAATGATTATGAATGACAGGTACCAGATGTCGTGTATTTTTTTTTTTTTGAGTTGGAGTCTCACTCCGTTGCCCAGGCTGGAGTGCAGTGGCCGCTCCCAGCCACCACAGCCTTGACCTGCTGGGCTCCGGCGATCCTTCCTCCTCAGCCTTCCGAGTAGCCGGAATTACAGGCACGTACTACCATGCCGGGCTGATTTTTTTTTTTTAATTTATTGTAGAGATGAGGTCTCGCTGCCCAGGTGAGTCTTGAACCCGTGGGCTCAGGCAATCCACTCACCTCAGCCTCCCAAAGGCGCGGGATTACAGGCTGAGCCACCGAGCCTGGCTGATGTTGCATATTTGAACAGGCGCTGTGGGCAAAAGAAAGCGTCAAGCAGGCTGAGGGGCTTGGTAGTGCCCTCCGGGAGTGGGGGGCGGGTCGTCATGCTAAATGGGATGCTCAGGGCAGGCTCCCACCTCTTTCTGCCTTTCCCAAGTCCTCAGTTATTTGCTAAGAGAGTGGAATCTGGAGTCTGACAAAGTTGGGTTCAAATTCCGGCCCTGCCGACCGTTAGCTGTGTGAGTATGGACCAGGCGTTTGACGATTCTGAGCTTGGTTTTCTGAGCAGAGGGCTAGAGATGACCATCACGGGAGCCCCAGTGGGTGTTGCGAGGATCGTCGGAGATGGTGCAGGCCAACGGCAGGACCTGGCCTGAATTAGCTGCATGGTAACTCTTATTGCTGTTATTATTGTCAGCGCCATCATTATTTTCACCCTCACCATCACCATCACTGTCGCCGTCATCTTCACTGCTACCATAATCATCGTTGTCACCACCAACATAATCATCATGGTCACTGCCGGCACCATAATCACCACCACCATCACCGCCATAAACATCACTGTCACCATAATCACCCCCACCACTGTCACCATCACCATTACCGCCATCACCACCACCACCACCACCGTCACCGTCACCATAATCACCACCACCATCACTATCACCACCACCACCACCATCATCACCGTCACCACCATGACCACCATCGCCGCCACCACCGTTTCCACATCGTTGCTGGCCCCTACCACCATCGTCACCATCATCACCACCTTGTCATGACCGCCATCACTTCCGGCATCACATCCTCACCATCAGAGGGGCCTCCAGCTCACTTTCCTCTGCCTTCTCCCTCTCTTTTGCCTTCACGGAGCCCGCGGGTCTTTGGCTTTCCGCATTCAGCTCTCTCATTCTTTGTTTCCCTTCCTCTGAGCCTCGGTCTCCCTCCACATGGCTGCTTCTTTACAGCCATCCCTCCTTGGTCGGGCTTGGTTGTTCCCTGGAGGCAGCCGACATTCTCTGGCCAAACACAAGAAGGCGGAACCTCAGACAGTCTTTCCATGGCACCCAGCTGGTCTCCCCCACGGTCACCACAGAGCCGTGGGCCTTGCCTGAAATTGCTTTGGCTGCAGGAAGGGCACTTTCTCACTTTGTCCCCAGCTCCCCTCCAGCCCAAGACTGGAGACTTGAGGGTTTGAGGACGGCAGCTTCCCTTCCTGGGCTTCCTCTCCTGGGTCCCAGCTTCTCATCGGAGGACGGCCCGGTGGGGACGTGGCCCAGCTGTCACAGTGCTGCCGCCTTGGCCGCCTTCCTCGTCTCTGCTGCTCCTTCTTCCTCTTCTTTTTGGCCTTTTGCTGTTTTTCAGCCTAACAATTTGTGGTCAGTTGCAGCATCCCCTTTCCAATGGAGAATCCAAGGTCAAGATGATGGAAGATCTGGCTTCCCTCCCTCCCTCCCTTTCTCCTTCCCTCACCTGTCCATCATTCCCTACCGTACTTACCTATCAAGCACACACTCTGCCTATGGCCCTTGCTGGGTTCCAGGGCTCAGGGACTTTCTTGGGCTTCAGGGTTGAGCTGAGCCCCAAAGGGGAAGGGGAGGAGTTCTCCTGATGGCTGGGGGTGATGAGCCCACGGAAGTGCCTTGTGGCAGGAAGAAAGGTGGAATGTCCAGGCACAGAGCAAAGCCCAGGGTGGCTGCCCACTGGGAATGCTGGGGGGAGCAGTGACAGCCAGAGCCGGACAGGTGGGCAGTGCCGGCCCCCACGGCGGACCACGGCCAGGATCTTACACTGCAGGACTTTGGGCAGTGGGTGCCTGGGTTTCTTGTCCAGTTTTCAAACCAGCACGACTATGGAGGAGATGGGGTGGCTCAGAGCAGGTGAGAGATGCCGGAAGTCATTCTGGGGCCTCAGGAGCCATGCAGGGGAGAGGGCAGAGGCCAGGGTGCTTCTGACAGGTACCCCCGCACCCCAGCTGTCTTCCAGGAGATTGCCAGTCCTCCTCCCGCTTCTTCTCCTGTGCACCAAGGGGGAAGCCGGAGAAAAACAAGATGCAAAGTGGTCCCGAAATAGGACAGCCTCAGATGCTCTCTGGCTTCTTCCCAGTTCAGGCTTTGAATGAAGCCCCCCAGAACCCCGCCTCCTGCGTCAAGCTTTCCTTTGAGGAGAACAAAGAATGAGAGCAGGTCTTGATTGCCCGATTGTTCAACTTGCTTCTAACTTGGGGAAGGCTGGGCGGGCAGAGGAGGGGCTGCCCCTCCGAAGCCCAGAGGGTCTCACGTTCTGGCGGGCTGTTGATGCCTTGCCTTTGGCTGAGTGGACCCCAGCTCCCCCACCCCCATGCCGTGGGTTCGCAGGAGTCCCTTACACGTAGGTAGCATCCAATGAGAAGCAATCTCCCTTGCAAACCTGACGCAAACGTGCTTGTGCACACGTGACTTATTCGTTCACTCTCCAGACGCTGGCCGAACTCTCTGTGTCATCGCCGTGGGGGGCTGGGGGTGCACAGTGGGGAAAGTCATCCAGCTGCCCGTGTCCCACACCTGGGCTGTCCAGTAGGACAGCCGCTAGACTCATGTGGCCCGTGAAGCTTATGTTCATTAAGATTGAATGGAATTTGAAATTCCCTTCTTCGTTCACAGTGGTAACTTTTTTTATTTTAAAGATGCGGGGTACAATTCAAGGTTAGGTATACAAATGGTCATTGGACAGGCAAAGTTTGGGCCTCACCTCTGTCCCCACCTCACCCGGTTTGAGATCAGGCACTCTTATGGATGAAATGTGTCCCTTCACTTCCCCTGGCAGTTTCCCACTGTATCATTGTATTATGATAATTGTTCAGGGTCCGCTCATGAGTGAGAACATGTGGTACTCAGTTCTTTGATAGATCACGGACTGTTGTAGACTCTAAGCCCGTCCAAGTTGCTGCGAGGTTCCTAATTTTGTCCTTCTTTATGGCCATGTAAAGTGGTCACGTTTCACGTGACCCATTGCTACAGGTGGCAACCACGCTATGGGAACAGCACAGCTCTAGAACATTCCCATCATCACAGAGCATCCCAGCGGACAGTGCTGCTGCCCTAGGATATGCTGGTGGAAACCATCAATAAGAAAAGTATCGACTGGTGATAGGTTTTAAGCAGAGAATTAACGTGGAGTGAAGTAATGATGACGAGGGGGCCGATTTCAATGGGGCAATCCGAGTGGGTCGTCAGGGTTCAACCAGAGAAGCAGAACCAGTGGGAAACTAGTATATGAAAAAATTTATTGGGTACCAGCATGATCCAGTTGACGACAGGCTGCCAGGGTGGGGGCAGAAAGACAGGAGGTGGGGTCAGAGGCAGGTAGCTGTGGTGGGAGGCTGGGGTTTCTTCTAAGTCTAATGGGAAACTTTTGGAGGGGATTTAGGAAGGGAAGGCACTTGGTCAGATTTCATTTAATTCATTTTAGGCGCAAGCAAAATCCATCAGTCAATTTCCCTTGATTCTACTTCCCTTGGGCCTGGGCTTGATGTTCTCTGGGTAACTCTCCCTTGCTTTCCTTGTCTGTAAAATGGGAATGCTAATAGCATCTTCCCCCTGGAGTGGTTGCGAGGAAAAAAGTAACTTCATATAAACGCTGTGTTAATATAAATACTTGTCTGACATATTGGGTGCTCAACACACCTTGGACTATGATGGTTTTAACTGTTTGTTACGTCGGCTTCCCTCCCTCCTTCCCGAGCTGAACTGAGGCTGTCTCCCCCCAAAGCTGCTGGCTGCTCCCTGGGGTGGTGGAAACGGGACTGGTCCAGGACTTCACCCACCCTTTCCCCTGTGGCCACTTCCCACCTTCACTTTCCGCAGGCCGCCTCTGGCCCCATCTCCTGCCCACCTGTAGCTTCCTGCAGTGGCAGTGGCATCTGGCTTTTGCGGAAACCCCCAGTGAGAACAAAGAGACCCAGCTCCCCAGCTGTCGCCTCTGATCAGCACCATCATTGCATCCTCTTTTCATTCCTGGCACCTGGGAGGCGCTGAGCAGAAGAATGGGCCCAGAATTGACACTGAGCTTGTACTGTGTACTTGGCAGGAGCTGCATCCTTTGAGGGTTGTGAGTTCCACGTACACGAAACCCAGCAAGCTGAGTCAGATTCACACAGATGGGTACATCTTGGAGTAAGACCCCGAGTCCCACCCCGGGCTCCCGGTCAAGTCCCTGTTTGCTGATGTTTTCACCAGTTCCTTGTGCTCAGCTCTCCTGATGGTCTTTCTCTTCTTTTTATGAAGCCTGCCACAGGACCTTTGCATGGGCCATTCTTTCTGCCTGGAATTCATGGCCTCCGTCTTTCCCTGGCTGGTTCCTTGCCATTTTGGTCTCAGCTCAAATGCCACCTTCTCAGAGAGTCCCACCTCTATCCCAGCCCCTCCTGCCCGGGAATCTGCATTTAGAACAAGTTTCAGGTGATGCTGCTGATGCCGCCTGGGGACTGCACTCTGAGAACCGTGTGCTGGAATCGTCCTAGTGTCTGGCTCAGAGCTGGAGTGTGAGAAGTTGTCACTGAGTGACTGAACGAATGATAGGCAAGGGCTGACTGGGTTCTTACTGGGCCCGTGCTGGGTCGCTTACAGGGGCTCTTTAATCCTTTCAACAGCCTCACGAGGACGTGGGATCATTATTTCTATTTTCTGGTAAGAAAACTGAGGTTCAGAGAGGTAGAGTCCTCGCTTGGGGTCACACAGCAACTGAGTGTCAGAGACAGGGCTTGAACCCAGGTCAGTCTGAGTCCTGTTAAACTGAGACTCCCCCTATAGGAAACTTGTGAGATCCACATTCCCCTTAACTCTGGGTGGGCCCTTGGGTTTCCATTTGCTTAGCTCGTGGGGGAAAACTTTTTGGGGGTTTTCAGGGGTGCAGTAGTTTACACCATAACAGATTAAAACGAATTTTTTTAAGGCTCCATGTAGCTAGGTGCAGTATCTCCCACCTATAATCCCAGTGGCTTGGGAGACAGAGAGCCAGAAGGATTGCTTGAGGCCAGGAGTTCACTACCAGCCTGAGCAACATAGCGAGATCCCTGTCTCTAAAGGAATGAATGAATAAACAACTATATAGCTTGAGCTGAGGGGTTTGAGGCTGCAGTGAACTACGATCACATCGCTGCACTCCAGCCTGGGTGACAGAGTGAGACCCTGTCTCAAATGAAATAATAAATTCTGCATGTAAATACCAAATAATGATATCGCACATCTGCAGAGAGCACCTTGAGTTTCAGGTGGGTAGGTGATCTGATTTTAGGGTCACAACAGTATGTATGGTGGGCTGACTGGGCTGAGCGCCCATTTCACAGATGGGAAAACTCCTGGCAGGTCTGAATTCCTCTTGGTCAACATCTCTGTCCTTCCCAGCCATAGTCCTGAGAGAGGAGGGCGGCTTCCTCGGGCTCACGGATGTGTCTGAAACCTGCCACAGTTGTGCAGGGGGAGGCGGAAAGGGTACAGAGGAAGTACAAATGTTGTTGGTTGGAACAAAATTATCTGTGCTGTCCCCTAGAGGGCTCCAATGGGATATTGTTTCCGTTCATTGGAGTCCTGATGTCCGCTCAGGTGGCCTTTTGCTCAAATTATTTCTCTGATTACCGACTTACTGTCATACATGAGAAGTATTCAAGCTATTGTTTAGGGGAAAAAAACCCAACGCGCTGTATCGACCATCATTTGCATCCACATTTGCGTGCCACTTAGTATTTTATAACAGTTTTTGTTTTTTGAATTGGGGTCTCACTCTGTTGCCCAGGCTGGAGTGCAGTGACATGATCACGGCTCACCACAGCCTCGACCTCCTGGGATCAGGTGATCCTTCTGCCTCAGCCTCCCATGTAGCTGGGACTACAAGTACATGCCATCACGCCCAGCTAATTTTTTGATTTTTTTGTAGAGATAAGGTCTGGCTATGTTGCCCAGGCTGGGCTCCAGGCTCAAGCGATTCTACTGCCTTGGCCTCCCAAAGTGCTGGAATTACAGGTGAGAGTCAACATGCCCGGCCTGCATGTTACTTAGTATTTTTAAATGTATGCATAGACAAAGATAAAAGACCAGGAGAAAAAAACACTTGGATTTTTTATTTTTTTTTGAGTTGGAGTCTCACTCTGTCACCCAGACTGGAGTGCAGTGGCCGCTCCCGGCCACCGCAGCCTCGACCTGCTGGGCTCCAGCGATCCTTCCACCTCAGCCTTCCAAGTAGCCGGAATTACAGGTATGCACTACCATGCCTGGCTGATTTTTTGATTTATTGTAGAGATGAGGTCTCACTGTCCAGGCGGGTCTCGAACCCGCGGGCTCAGGCAATCTCCACTCACCTCAGCCCTTTTTTTTTTTGCATGTCTGCATTTTCTGTCTTCCTTGTCAACAAATAAACAGATGAGTAACTTAAACAAGAAAGCTTGAAGTTAAAGGAGGCTCCTCAAACCCAGTTTTTACTTTGGTCTGGACTGTGGTACTTTGCTGCTGGTGTTGGGTGGACTGGATGCTGACCGCAGATTTCAGTGATCTCCTCATTGATTAAACTCCGTCTTTGCACCTCTAAGAAGGAAAACTTCTAGAAGTAAATCTTTTCATGGCTTAGACAACTCTTTGTGATGCCTCAAGATACAAATGAAATGCCACCACTGCTAGGAAGCCTTCCTCTATTGCACCTGTTTCAGTCCTGTGTTATGTTCATTGGGCCGTCATCTCATAGTTGCTTTGATATATAAATCTTCCATACCAAATTATAAATTCCTAGCTAGCAAGAGCCATCTTTTAATGACAAAAATAGTAACAATAAAGTGTTAAAAGCACACCTTACGTCAGGCACTGTTCTAAGCTGATTTTGAGCGTTACTTCACGTAAGACTGTTGTTCCTTCGTTTTCAGATATGAAAATCAAGGCACAGAGACATGAACCTTGTTATCCAAGGTCACGTAGCCAATAAGTTGCAGGAAACCAGCACTGATCTTGGGCAATCCCAGACCGTATACTCTAGACCCAGCATTTCCTTTGTTTCTTACAAATTTCTTAGCACAGGAGTAGAAGTATCATTGACTGAATCAAGAAACTGTCATAATTTAATCACAGAAATTATGCCCTCGAGGGGGAAGGTTGAATCATTTGTGTATTTGCTCTAGGGCAAAAGTGAGACCAAAGCCATTTCTCTGAGTCAGTGATGGGATTGTGTGGGAGGGATCGTGGGTGGATCACAAGAGATAGTCTCTCTAAAACAGGGGCCCACAAGCCACAGCCCTCCACCCACTTTTGTAAATAAAGTTTTATTGGCACCCGACCACATCAATTTGTTCACACACTGTCTATGGCTTTCACACTATGACATCAGAATAAAGGCATGTGATACAGACCAGAGGGCCCACAAAGCCTGAAATATTTGCTATCTGGCCCGTTAGAGAAAAAGTTTGCCGATCCTTGTTGTGAAAGACCAAGTTAGAAATAGTGAGTGTGAGCTAAAACAAAAGCATACGTGCTCCAAACCAGGAGAGGTTTCTGTATGTAAAGAACTTCCTTTGGGAGGAGGACAATAGATAAACAAAAAGGTTGACCACGGAGAACTTAACAGTGGGGTGCCTTAATATTTGCACAAGGGGTACAGCATTTCGATGGAACTGTCACTTATCAAGCACTTCCTATATTAAGTTTAGGGCAAGACAGAAAGGGCAGGAAGGATCAAATACCCAGAGAGGGTAAGCAACTTGCCCAGGGTCACACAGCTAGTACCTGGTGGAGCTTGTGCTCAAACCCACATCCGTTTTGCCTCAGAATGCCAGCTTTGGTCATGCATTGTCCTCTATGCTGCTTCTGTGGCCTGTTCTCCACCAGCCTGGGAGTGGGGACCACATCTCATTGTCTCTGCAGTGACAGGTACACGGATGCTCTTTGGATAGAACTTCCCCTATTTGGGAGTCCGTGGCTGTGCAACTGCAGCCATCATCCGGATGGGATTCCGAAACGTGGGGTTGCCTCACACTCCAGATCTCCCTACCGACTTCACCTCTCGCTTCAGAAAGGAACCCCTGCATGGTCCGTCTTGCCCCAGCCACACACAGAACCCGCTCGTGGACTTGGGAGGCTGGGAGACACACTGCCCAACCCCCACACCAGCCCTGTCCTTGGGAACCGAGCTCAGTCTAGCCTCATCCTCTGCTCATTTTCTTTCTTTAGCGCTTTTGTTTTTCTCTTCTCTGTCTGGTACTTTGTACAGGAGAAGTGAGGCAGACGAGCCTTGTAATCGGATACCAGGACACCCCTGGTGACTGGGGTTGACAGATTGCTTTTCAAGTCTACCTTCTAAAGACCTTCCAGCCTTTATTATCACAGGGGGTGGGAGGACAGAGCGGCAGGGTCGCTTTGTGGCTTTAGACCCTGGGCTCTTTGCGTGAAAAGTTAGGGTCACGTCGCTGGTTGGCTGCAGACACTGAGATGCTTTTTCCTCCCAGTGTTTATGTTCTCGGACGCCATGTGCCAGAGCCACTTCTTGATGGCGCAGTGTCACCGTTAGCCACCAGGAGGTGCTGTCTGACAATCTTTCTTTAGCTGGGAAGTCAGAATTGACTCAGATGCCGCCAGAAAGATGCAAAAATAATATGCCCACTAGAAGGAATCTCGGTCTAGTCATCTCAACTTTTAAATAAGGAAAAACTGAGTCCCAGAGAGAGGAAAGTCTTGACCCGACTCCAGCAGGGAGCTAATGGGGGCTTAATTCTGTTCCACAGACAGAGCGTTCTGGACAGGCTGAAAGCCGGGGGAAACTTGGGTCTCTTTCCCTGGCTGGCCTTAGCCACGAGAGCATCTCTCTGTGCAGCCTGCCCTGATGGGGCCTTGCTGTCACTAACCTTCCTTCCGCGTCCATGTCATTGAAGCCCTTGCATCCGTCTTCCTGCCACACTGCCAGGCCAATTAAGAGGAGAAAATGAACTGTGGAGAAAGAACATTGAAACACAGCCTCCAAATAATCACTAGAGGAGATGGAAAGAGAGCTCTGAAGACACAGGGAAGGATCCAGGCAGGGGCTTTATTCCCTTAGGGGACATCTGGAAAGAGCTTGGGGCCAGATTTGGGGTACCTCCAGCTGCGCAGAAGCCCCCTGGGAGGCTGTCTGAAGAATGGCTGTGAAGAGAGGTGGCCGGACTTGCTTCAGTTGAAATCAATGTCTTAATGGCTTTGGGTCACATGGATAAACAAGATGTGGGCCACAGTGGGCAAGGGGTTGAGCCCCCGGCTGCTGCTTCCAGCTGCCCTGGTCAGCGTGTGACACGGTTGGGAGGGCATGTGAGTTCTGAGCCCGAGATGTGAGTCCTGTCTGGGCCACTGGTCCAGACTCTTCCCTGTCAGAGCCTCTGTCTTTGAAACAGGTGCAGTGATACTTAACCTTTTAGAGTTGTCCTGAGGATGGAGTGAGGTGACGAGTGCCTTAGCCTCTGTCTAGGGTTGCCTCCACCATCTGCTTCTTTTGGCCGGAGCGAGTTGGAAATTGAACAACCCAAAGAGAATGTGTCACACCAAAGTTTTCTCTCCCTGCATCCTAATAAATGTGGCACTGGAACTGCCTGTTTCTCAGGAGTTGGATGGTCACGGGGCCCCAGGGTGATGTTGTGGACTGTCAAGGGTGTAGCCTGCGACTTGAGTCCGGCTCCGGAGCCTGACAGAGCCACTGCCCCATGGATGGAGGACACGGTCTTCACCCCTTTTAGTGTTTTGGTGCAGAAAAAAGGGAGCAACCAGTCATCATCTTCTTTTAGCATTTTTGAGAGGTTTTGAGTCTTTTCTCGAAATTTATGACTATATTTATTCCCCCAGAGTGTGCAAGTTTCTAGACCAATGGGCTTTTCTGCAGGGGACCATTGGCTTACATAGGGTCCTTCCTCACTGCAGGCTGTCTGGAGGCGGTGGGGTGGGGTGTCCTGCCTAAGAACAGTGATCATTATCTGTTAAGCCCATCAAGGTCAGGGTTGTCAGACCTCAAGCCCCAGCTAGGAGGTTTTCTCGGTGGTCTCCAACCGTGGCATGAACAGGGCTAGCTTGAGGGTCCTCAGACTCGGCACGCATGGCACTTGGGCTGGAAAATTGTTGGTGGCGGGGCTGTCCTGTGCCTTGCAGGAAGTTGAGCAGCCTTCCTGGCCTAGCCCACCAGATGCGGGAGCATCCACCACCCCCCTGCCCCCGCCCCCTGGTTGTGACAGTCAAAAGTGCTGCAGACACTGTCAGATGTCCCCTGGGGCAAGATCACCCCCGGCTGACAACCACTGATGACTTCTCCTAAGAGCTCCAGAAATGCAGCTGGCTTCAGGGGGCGGGGGTGAGGGGTGGGGAGTAGAGGAGGGGTGAAGATAGATGGTAATGACGATGACAGGGACAACTTAGGTATTCTGAACCCACGCGAAGCCAGGACAGGTTTTGGAGACTGAGGTTCTGTAAAGCACAGAGAGCCGTAATTGAGTTGGGGTTTGGCCTGTTGTGCCCAGAGCATGGTTTTCCCAGGGGTCTTTTGTTTAATTAACAGGAGCCAGATGAAAGCTGGGAGCCTTGATGTACCCTCCTCCTTCCAACACACCCTAACATGCATGCACACACATACTTGAACACACACACACACACACACACACACACACACACACACACACACACACACACAGTCTCTCCCTCTCCCCAGGGCCCTTGTTAAAGCTTCCATCTGTTTTGCAGATAAACAGCCCCTGATCACCCACGGGTGACGTGACCATGGCTGGAGCTCAGAGCTGGAGGCAGAATGCTCCGGTTCCGGCCCTGCCCCTGACCTCTCTGGCTTTGGGAGCCTGGACGAGCCACATGGCATCCCTGGGCTTGGTGTCCTGGTCTGCTGAATGCCTGGGGACAGGGCGAATGGCCCAGAAACCCTCCCCCATGGACTCCATGTCTCAAGTTTGACTTTCATGCCCGGCTAGTGAGCTGACAGCAGTGACCATGTCCCTGCCCTTGGTGACAGCTCGGCGGTTTACACCACGGCTTCCATGGCACTGATGCCCGCATCAACTTGGTGACACCTTGTCTGGCTCCTTCAAACATAAACAATTATTTTCCGCCTTTGCTTTGTTTCTTCTGCCTGCAACCCTTTTTCTGCAGGCCTGCTGCTGCTTCTTGGGTCTCTGTTTAAATGCCGCAGGAAGTGCTCAATGCACGGTATTACTATGATAATTATGTATTGGGATGAGTAGATTGTCATTGCAGGGCTGATCATCAAGTGCATGGCTGGGGGAGCCCCGAGGAGGGGAAGTTTCCCCAGGAAAGAAACCTCTCATTGAGTTCAGATGATGGCAGACTGTGTTGAGGCTTCCTCACTTGCTTCCTGGGTTGATACCTCCTCCCTTTTTTACAAGGGACGGGGCAACCCCTACCTTACAAAGTTATTCCAGGGACAAAGGGTGGTCTGAATGCTAGATCTTCAAGTTGCTCATGGTTTTCCTTTTTTCTTTCAAATCATTATAGCTCAAAAATTCTTTTTTTTTCCTTCTAATATCTTTTTGGACCATTTTGTGTTGTGAAATCTGCCTGTAGAGACTTTGGGTGCTGAAGTCAGTAATGAATGGGTTCTAGGAAAAACGTGCTTGTGTTTTGTTTTGTCTTTGTAAAGAAGAATGTAGCAGCCTGGGGAAACGCCCCAGTCTCACCCAACACGTCGGTTTCCTTTGAACCTGTACTGATGACCAGAAGGTGACAGAGGCATATAAGTGAGATTCCCTTTAACCTCTGATGATGGGTTGTATTCAGCGAGGTCCTTCAGATTACCGGATGATAAGATTCCGTGCTTTTGGCAAAGGGGAGTTATGGCATCAGAGTAGGGACAAAAAGGCCTGGGATGGAGAAGCTGGGAGGTTTCTTCACAAAGGAAGCGCTTGGTGTCCAGCGTTCTTTCCTGAGTCTACAATAATTAGCCAGGCGTGGTGGCGTGTACTGGTAGTTCCAGCTACTTCGGTGACCAGGAGTTTGAGCTATGATCACACCACTAGACTCCAGCCTGGGTGACAGAGTGAGACTCTGTCTTTAAAAAACAAAAAGAAAAACAGGACCCAACGCAGCCCTGTCCTGTGTCTCTCTGCACAGATGATGAATGTTCTCCTACTGTGTGCAAGCACCACTTTTTGTTTACAATGTGCTGGACACACTGTGTGCAAGGACTTCCCATGGTAGACTGCCTTTTGTCTTTATAGCAACTTTGTAAGGTAGGGGTTGGCCTGTCCCTTGTGAAAAAGGAGGAATGGGTTCAGAGAGGTGACCAGACTGGCCAGGGCTGCCCAGCTTGGGCAGGTCGTGGAGCCAGCACTGCGCTCAGGAGCTTAGTGAGTAACCTGCACAAAACCCTCCCAAGGCTCTGGAGGAGAGACGGAAAGATGGGGCATTTGCGGAGCGCCCAGGTGCCGTGCGGATGTCGCTTGGCGAACGTCACCCTACCGGGTTTGATTGGGTCTGTCTGCAAGCCCATGGAGTTCAAGAGCTGAGATCCGATTTCTGAGGCATGAGGACCCATGGGGTGGCGGTGGCCTGTTGCCCCAGGAAGCAGCATGTTGGTCCTTGCCCACGGAATGCTGGTGGATGATTTGATGCCCTGGGGGTAGGTTGTACCCTAGGCAGCAGGCGAGAAGGGACACGTCAGGGGGCATGAGAGGGCTGGAGACAATAGCTGGTATCTAAAGGGGTGCCCTGTCCTCCAGAATTTTGGAAAGGGCAGACTGGAACACCAATGCTACCCACCTCCCACTTGCCCTGTGATGCCAGGCAGCAGGTGGCCTGACCTCTGTGGGTCTCTTTAACCTGAACACCTCAATGGTACCTGCATCTTCCCCAAAACCTGGGGCTCGGGATACAATGATGTGATGCTCATAAAAACTTGCAGCTCAGCCCTGGTATACAGTAGGTGCTCAATAAGCAACAGTTGCTACTTTTGTTGATAACAGCTGGGTCTGTTATTAACAGCAGCGATTAGCAAGGAAGAGGGGGAATCTCTTTGCTGAAATAAACTCCCTGTAGCTCTGGTTTCCACCCCTAAAGCAAGTATATACAGAAGTGATACAGATTTTATAGAAAAAAACCCTCACATATCTTAAACGGTGCTCCCTTGCAAACAGAGCCAGGTTAGCTGTCTCTAGGGATTATGGCAGTCAAGAGACGACAGCATCTTAATGTATAGTTGACCTGTGCAATTCAGCTTTAACCAGCATTTATTAAACACCTCCTGTGTTCCTGACATTTTGTGGGGTACTTGCTGTGTGACCTTTGGTAAGTTAATTCACCTCTCTGAGCCATCACTTCTATGTCTGGAAAGTCAAATAAAAATTGTCCCTATGTCTTGGGTTGTTTCAAAGGATAAATGAAATAAAACATATGAAGTCCAGTGCCTGGCATGGAGTTACTGTGAGTGCCTGATAACAGGTAGCTTGCTCTTATTTCTGTAGGAAAATTATTATTATTACTAGTAGGAGTCTTCAATGATCTGACCTCATTTAATCTTTCTAGCCGTCCCACAAGGATTTTTTTCCCCCTTACTTTTAACCTTTCTTCATTTTCCTGAGCTGTCTCCTGTGTGAATTAAGTGTCTGGCATTCTTGCTTTCAATTTATAGACAAAGAAAGAATTAACACTTGTCCAAATATCCCAGCCCAGGTCACAAGGAAGCAGAGAAGGGAGGCCCTGAGTTGACTCGCCTTGTCCCTAACGAGATGGGTCAGGTTGGAGGTTTCTGCCAATGTGTAACATACACGAAACTTCTCTAAGAGAAGAAATTACCTGGCCTGGCCTGGTGGCTATTGCCTGTAGTCTCAGCACTCTGGGAGGCTGAGATGGGAGGATCACTTGAGGCCAGGAGTTCAAGACCAGCCTGGGCAACATAGTGAGACCTCTTTTTTTTTTTTATAATAATAAAAAAAGAAATTGCCCAATGCCGTTGGGGAGATATCATTAGTTAAGTAGCAGGACGGTAGAAGAAAGGGCTAACACATAACCCAAACCTTCTTTTCAAATGTATTTATTGGAAAAAAGGGAAGAAAAAAAAAGAGCAAAGAAGCCAGTTCTGCCTGAGCGGATGTGGTTTAATGTGGCAAGGGCATATTGATAATAGTATCAGAGGGTTTCTTGCTCTGGGGGAGTATTTGGATCCTTCATGCTCTGCCGGTTCCCCAGGAGACAGGGGCATGGAGGAAGCTGGATTTGGGGATATGTCACATCTCTTTTCTTTCACAGTCAAGAAATCTATTTATTTAATTAAATTTCCTTTGAGTTTGGTTTTTCCCTTGAGCTAATTTTCTCTTCTGTTTTCTTTCTTTCCCGTGGAAAATTAGGCAGAACTTTATCAGTAGGCAGTCTTTATCAATAGAAATGTCAGTATTGGTAATACAAACAGAAAAAGTGATCCTAAAGCCCAAAAGTACCCCATGTCCTCTGTTATCTTAAGTTTGTAGTGGCTGAAGCCACATGTCTCTAGAGGATTTTCTTTGCAACTCGTAGCTTAAATTTGGTTCTCCCAATGTCTGCCTCAAGGGCTTGAGGCTTGAGGCCTGAGAGGGTTCTGAAGAGATCTTGTCAATCATCTGGAAGCTATTCAGGCTTTCTTAGGAGATGGCATACTTCTTCATCCCTCTCACTCTTTCTCCCTCCCTTTCCTCTCTCTCTCTCCCTTCCTCCCTTCTGTTTTTTCTTCATTTGCTTCTTTTTCTTTTCTTTTTTTTTTTTTTTGAGTTGGAGTCTCACTCTGTCACCCAGATTGGAGTGCAGTGGCTGCTCCCGGCCACCGCAGCCTTGACGTGCTGGGTTTTGTCGATCCTTCCACCTCAGCCTTCCAAGTAGCTGGAACTACAGGCGCACGCTACCACACCCGGCTAATTTTTTTATTTATTGTAGAGATGAGGTCTCGCCAAGTTGCCCAGGCGGGTCTCGAACCTGCGGGTTCAGGCAGTCCACTCATCTCAGCCTCCCAAAGGCGCGGGATTACAGGCTGAGCCACCGAGCCCGGCTGCTTCTTTTTCTTTTTAAGGGTTCCCTTTCTATTCTAGCCTGATCAGCTATCTTTAGAGGAAAATAGAGGGTGACTTGCTAAGAATGAGCCTGTCTACTTGTTGCCTATTTGACATATATTAAATAGTCTAATCCAGGGGCCAGCAAACTATGGTCTGTGGACCCAATCTGGTCAGCCACCTGGTTTTTTAAATAAAGTTTTATTGGGACACAGTCACACCATTCACTTATGCATGGTCTATGGCTGCTTTTGCACTACAATAGCAGAGTCATGGTTGTATCAGAGACCAGGTGGCCCACAAAGTTGAAATATTTACTATCCTATCCTTTATAGAAAACGTCTGTTGACCTCTGTTCTCGCCCTTGATTGTGGGTCTCCCATTGTTTATCATTTATTGCCAGTGTGTGTGCTTGTGAACAAGTAGGCTCACTCACTTATTCGTTCATCAAGCATTTTAGGGACACTGTCTTGGTGCCAAGTCCCATGTTAAGAACAAAGGGTTTAGAAATGAGCAAACATACTTCTTGTCTTTAAGGAATTATTGTGATGCAATAAGATACAAACAGAGAATTATGCCAGATGCAGTGGCAGGATGTAGGGTGAAACAGGCAGCATTGCGAAGGCTGAATGCAGGAAAAGTTAGGGACACTTGAGATGGGTATAAAACTGGAAAGTTACTCATTGGCTGGACCACATGTCCTCCCAGGCACAAGGAAAAGCTTGCAGTGAGGAGTGTGGTGGTGATGAAACATGAGTTGGAAGTTACCCACTTAGGAAGATGAGGGAAGGAGATGAGGTTTGTGAGACAGGTGAGAGATTCTGTGAAGAGTGTTCTAAGGACAGGAGTGGTGACTCTTGTGTCTTCATCTTCCATGGTGAATAGCTCCAAGCAGCAGCTTAAGGGTAGGTGTGGGTGACTGGGTTCATCAGATGGCTGCTGGTAGCTTGTCTGCAGGTAGCTTGAGAGCTGGTGATCTGGACCAGGTCGACTGTGCCAGACCCTTCAGAACTACCTCATCCTTTTGGTGGAGGTCATTAAAAAGTCAAGAAACAACAGGTGTTAGTGAGGCTGCAGAGAAAAGGGAGCGCTTCCATGCTTTGGTGGGAATGTAAGCTGGTTCAGCCTCTGCGGACAGCAGTGTGGCATTTTCTCAAAGAACTAAAAACTGAGCTATGATCCAGCAGTCCCACTTCTGGGAATATGTCCAGAGGAACAT
Organism: Carlito syrichta; assembly: GCF_000164805.1. Classification (NCBI taxonomy): domain Eukaryota; kingdom Metazoa; phylum Chordata; class Mammalia; order Primates; family Tarsiidae; genus Carlito; species Carlito syrichta. The sequence goes on from NW_007258621.1 coordinate 758,649, forward strand.
AAATCACTCTATCAAAAAAAAAAAAAGATACCTGCTTACATATATTCACTGCAGCAATAGTCACCATAGCAAAAACATGGAACAAATCGGAAACATGGATGCCCATCAGAAGTGGACTGGATAAAGAAAACGTGGTACATAGACATGATGGAATATCGTGCAGCCATAAAGAACAAAATCATGTTCTTAGCAGTAATATGGGTGCAGCTGGAGATCATCATACTATCACAAAAACAGAGATCTGAATATTGCATGTGCTCACTCATCAGTGGGCTCTAAACATTAGGCACAGGGACACAAGGGTGAGAATAACTGATGCTGGACACTACTAGTGGGTAGGAAGGTAGGGGGAGGATAAGGGGCACGCGACCACCTATTGGGTACCATGTCCACTACCATGGGGTAAGAGGGCTCCCTAGGAGTTCAAACTTCACCTGCACACAATTTACTTAAATAACCAACCCTCATGTGTATCCCACCATGCTGAAATAAAAATAAAATAAAGTGCTAACGAAAAGAACGGGTTCACCCTTGTAGAATGGTCCCCCTTCCTTCTGAGGCTAACAGGAGTGTCGGCGCTGGACTTCTCCAAGGCATGAACTTTCTTGTGTTCCTGGTGGGGTACAGACGACAGTTGAGAGGTGGCTGGGGAATGAGGACCTGGAGTCTGGTGCATTCCAGAGAGGGTCTAGGCGTGTTCTAGGAAAGCCAGGTGGTCTGGATACTGGATGTCTTTGGGGGCCTGAGAGGTCGCAGCGTGAACACGACTGGGACCCACTGGCCCTGGACACCAGCCGTCCCTGTATCTCAGGGCAGCCTGGCCCCATAGGGCAGATCCAAGGTTTATATGTTTGCTTTGATAGAGGGCAGGTGACGTGCTTCCTTATGTGTGAAATGGGAATAACGATAACACCCACTTCTTAGGATGATTTTAAGTATCGAATGAGATACAATATTTAAAGCAAGTGCCTGACACCCAGGAAACCCTCAATAAAATGGTTTAGGAGTGAAATTACTATCCAGGGCAGCATTTTCCAAAGGATGTTGAACGGTTTTACTTAAAAAAGAAACCCGACCAGTTTCTTTCCTGTGGGGCTTCTCAGTGAAGGTGAACTGCTGTGCTCTGGGTTTTACGAAACATCAGCATTCTTCCTGAACTTGGCCGTGGCCCCTGCTTGCCTGAGTGTGTGTCAAGACGAGTAATGGTAAAGCAGGCTTTGAGACACACTGTCTCAGGGAAGAGTGCGCATTAAGGGGGTGCTCACGGAGTGTAGGCCCCAGGGACGTAGGGATGAACGGGAAGACGCTGTCCTGGCCTCCTGGACTTTGGTGATGGCCCCTGGAGTCAGTGCAGGAATAACCCTCAGTGTTATGATCTCTGAAATGGGAATAATATGAATCCCTGCTGCATTTTATCTCACTGAGAGGTTGGGAAGATAAGACGAGATAATGGCTTGGGCAGGGATTTTAACAACTGAATTGTGGCAGGGTTGTACTTAAGCATAACATAGACATGAAAAGTACACCTGGAATCAGTTTGCTGAGGTTTGAGACCTGGCTCTGCCACCCACTGGCCGCGTGACCTTGCGGAAGTTACTTAACCTCTCTGCTTCTGTCTACTTCTGGATATTACTACTACCTCATGAGTGTTTATAAGAATTTAATGAGTTATAAGATGCTGACATCTATGACGTGCCTTTGTAAGTGCTAAAACAAAGATATAATTAACAACAAAAACAATAATAGCCACCAGCGTTGTGTTTGCTCTGTGCCAGACGTCGTAAATGGGCTGTCCTTCCTCACAATGACCTTACAGAATAATGGCTATTATCATCTTCATCGAACAGATGAGAAAACTGGGCACAGATTCAGGTCTTGACCAAGGGCACACAACAAGTAACTGTTAAGGCCAGCTGTTCGACGCCAGGGCCCACGATCTTGACACCCACCTTGGCTCTGTGTAGATAAGGTTATTTTAGCAGCAGGATGCATCTACCAGACAGAGAGGCCCAGCGTGTAGATGCAAAGGGAAAGGAAAGCCCTGGGGGTTTTCCTGGCTGCATGTGGCTCAGCGTTTTCGAAGATCATTCAAGTCCCGTCTTTCTTCCCCAGACTTGCAGAAACGGGTACGCCCTGTCATTTTTCCCTTTCAAATAGGCAGACTTCATTCTCTCTCCCTCCTCTTCCTCCTCCTCCTCCCAGCCTCTACAACGGCTTTCTGAAGTCAGCCACCAAGAACAGGACTTCCAAGAACAGATCTAGAAGAAAGAGAGCTACTTTCCATAAGTGTTGAAAGAAAAAGTAGGAGAACTGGGGCCCTCATATTTCAGTTCTGTGTGTGTGTGTGTGTGTGTGTGTATGTTTAACAAGTTCCTGCTAAATGCTAATACCTTCCTTTGCTAATGTCACGCAGTACTCCCCAGAGGTCACCCTTCAGACTTCATGTGTCTCTCGCTTGTCATTTTCTGAGTATTTCGAGATGGGAGGCTTGACCCCCTCCCTAAGAAGCAGTGTATTTTAAAGGTGCTTTTTGCTGTTTGTTCTCCTATTAAAGCTTTTTTTCCTTTGTCTTTTAAAATCTCCCCTTTTTTCCCCTCCTTCCAGTGCCTGGTAGCCTGACCCTGCCTTGCTTATCTAAGACAGGATAACAGGAATAGCTAACGTCACCCCTGGGGGACAGGAGGTTGCCACAGCTCTGGCTGAGCCTGCAGAGCAGAGTTACTGAGGGCTTTGCAAAGGGAGAACTTAAGTCCCTTAGCACCTGGGAGGGCGTGCGTCTTCTCTGCAAGCACTGTGGGCTTTGAAAACTGGTGGCTGAGCAGAGGTGGAATGAGACTGGTCGGGGGGTAGTTGTACTGAGCACAGAACAGAAGGAAGTAGGGTGAATTCATTCATTCACTCGATCATTCATCCATGCTTCCTCCTTCTCATCCTCTTCCTTTTCGTTCTTCCCCTATTTTCTCCTTCCTTCCATCCATTCACTCATCCACTTATCCATTCATCCTTCCATCTATGCATTCATATATCTATCCACCCATTCATGCATCCATTCATCTGTCCATCTACACATCCATCCATACACACATCCATGCATCTGTCCACCTGTTCATCCAGCTATCCATCTGCTCATTCATCCATGCAGCTATCCGCCCACCCATCCATCCATCCATCCATTTGCTCATTCGTCACCCACCTGCTCACCAATCCACTCATCCAGGCATATATTCACCCATTCATCACACATACATGTATCCATCCATGCATCCATGTAGCCATCCATCCATCCATCCATTCATTCATCCATCAATCCATCTATCTACCTATTCATCCATCTATCTGTTCATCCTTCCATGTATCTATCCACCCATTTATCCATCCATCCATCCATCCATCCATCCATCCATCCATCCATCCATCCATCCATCCATCCATCTATTCATCTATCTGTCTGTCTGTCCATCCATCCATGCATCTATCCACCCATTTATCCATCCGTCTCTCCATCCCTCCATCCATCCATCATCCATCCATCCATCCATCCATCCATCCATCCCTTCATCCATCTATCTGTCCACCCATTCATCACCCACCCACCCACCAATCCACTCATCCAGGCATCCATCCAGTCATTCATGTATCCATCCAGGCATCCATGCAGTTATCCATCCGTCCATCCATCCATCCATTCATCCACACACCCATACACCCTCCACGCATTCATTCTCCCATCTATATAATGACCCATGCATCCATCCGCCCATCTATGTGTCTATCCATGGATACTCCCACCTATTTATCCACTTCCCAATCATATGTCCACCCATCCATCTAGTATATAGATACTGAGCCCCTTCTCAGGGGCCCCTGCCTTTGTGGACTGAACCATCTAATGAGAGAGACAGATGGCAAGCCATTCCACAAAAAAAGGCATGATTTGAGAATCTGACAAAGTAGTGAGAGAGCTGTGTTAGCTAGGGAAGTTAGGAAAGGTCTCTCTGAGGAAGTAACATTGATTTGAGAGCTGAAGGATGCAAAGGGGAGAGGGGATGGTGGAAAGAGTGCTCTAGAGAGAGGGAATGTTGTATGAAGGGGGAAACTATCTTTGTTTGGGGAATTAACCAGAGTTCTCTGTAACTGGAGCTGCTACATCCATGCCCCCACCCATGCACCCGTCCATCCACACACACATTCACTCCCCCATGCACTCATTCATGTACCCATTTATCCATCCATGCACCCATCAGTCATCCATATTCACATCTATCCATGTACCCACACACATCCATGCCTTTATCCTCCATCCATGTACACATCCATTCATGCATGTACCCATCAATCACCCACATACTCATCCATCATGCACCCATTTATCATCTGTTGACAACAATATATGTCATGCACTTTGTTTTTTAAAAAATTTTGAACAATTTTTTATTGATGCATACTAGGTATACATAATTTCAGGGTACATGTGATAATTTAATACAGTCATGTAATTGGTAAAGATCAAATCAGTGTACTTGGGATATCCATCATCTTAAATATTTCTTTTCTTTATGATAGAAATATTTAAATCATTCTTTTCTAGCTGTTTTGAAATGTATGATGGATTATTGTGACCTATAGTGACTCTACTGATCTGTTGAACAATAGGTCTTATTTCTTCTATCAAGTCATTTATTTTTACCCATTAACCAACTTCTCTTCATTCTCCACTTCCTCCCTATCCTTCTTGGTATCTGGCAACTACCAGGCTACTCTCTATCTTCATGAGATCCACTTTTTTTAGCTCCTACATATGAGTGAAAACATGTGACATTTATCTTTCTGCACTTGACCTATTTCACTTAACATAATGCCTTCCAGTTCCACTCATGTTGTGGAAAATAGCAGGGCTTCATTCTTTTTTATGACTGAATAGTATTCCATGGTATATATAGATGACTTTTTCTTTATCCACTCATTTCTTAATGGGCCCTTGGGTTGATTCCATTTCTTGACTATTGTGAATAGTGCTGTAATAGACATGGGAGCGCAGATGTCTCTTCAACATACTGGTTTCCTTTCTTTTTTGGCTATCCATCCATCCAGCAGTAGATTTGCTGGCTCATATGGAGGTTCAAGTTTTAATTTTTGAGGAACCTTCATGCTGTCTTCCATAGTGGCTGTGCTTATTATATGTCAGGCACTTTGGATATCAAGGTAAATCAGAGACACATCTCTCTTACTTAATCTCCCGGAAGCATGTACACTCACTGACCACTTCCTCTTTTTGGAAACAATTTCTTCTCTTGGTTTCCAAGAAAGCACACACTCCTGGTCTTCCCCCTACTTCTCTGTCCACTCATTGGATGTATCATGTGCATCTTAAACTTAACATGCCTAAAACAGAATTACTCCTCTTTCTCCCAAAGCTGCCTTTCCACCCACTCATTTTTTTTTTTCTCTCTTAGGGAATAGTAGCACCATCTCTCTAGATGCATCAACCGGAGACCTGGAAGTCCCCTGATTCTAGCTGGACCCTCACTCGTCATGTGCAGTGTGTACCCATCTCATGTTTACTCTGTCTTCAAAATGCATCTCAAATCTGCCCCTTCTCATGACTCCACTTTTGCCTGGACAGCTGCACTGCCTCCTTCCAGACTTCTGCATCCGTGCTTGTTCTCCTCCAGGGCCTCCTCCACATGGAACCAGATTCACTCTTTAACATCCCAAGCCCAACTGTGTGACTCTCTGCTGGAGGTCCTCCATGCACAAGGCATGGTCCACTCCTCCCTTCCTCAGGGCCCTCGTCTCCTATTTTCTGTCTTACCCAACACCCTCTGGCCACATGGATCTTTTCTTGGAGTTCCTGGAATGCTCTTCTCACTTCAGGACCTTTGTACATGCTGTGCCCTCTGTCTGGAGCATTTTCTCCTTTTTTCCCTAGCTGACTCCTATTGAACTTTCATATTCTGGCTGAAATGTTTTATTGGAAAACCTTCCTGGTCCCCAACCCCAAACAGCAACTCTTTGTTTTTTTCTTGGGATATTCTTTTCTTTTTCTTGGTTAGTGCATGCCCCAGTTTGTAATTACATATAGATGGTCCCTGACTATCAACTTATGATTTTATTTTTTTTGCTTTACAAAGGTGTGAAAGCAATATATATTCAGTAGAAATCATACTTCAAGTTTTGAATTTTGATCTTTTCCTGGGCAATATGCAGTATGATACATTGTCACAATGCTGCACCCAATCATCTAACACAAAGCCTATTTTGTAGTAGAGGGTTGACTATGTCATGTAATTTATTGAGTACTGTGCTGGAAGTATGTAAGGTAGGCGAGGCTAAGCTATGATGTTCAGTAGGTTAGGTGTATTAAATGCATTTTCGACTTACATTTTCAATTTATGATGGGTTTATCGGGACATAACCCCATCATAAGTTCAGGAGCACCCATCTTTACTTGTATGTTTACTTAACATCTATCTCATAGTACTATAGACTCCTTGAGACCAAGGACCATGTTCATTTTGTTCACCTGTGTGCCTATCACCTCTGTGTCCCTATCTCCTCTCCCAGAGCTGGCTTTCAGTTCATATTTGTTAAAATAAAATGAAATGTCAGGCAACTTATATTTCATAGAGATGTTTTGTGCCCATGTAAAAAATACAGTTGACCCTTGAGCAACACAGGGTTTAGGGGCACCAATCCCCTGCACAGTTGAACATCTGCATATAACTTTTGATTCTCCAAAAACTTAACTATTAATAGCCTACTGTTGACAAGAAGCCTTAACACAACTTTTGTATGTTCTATATATTATATACGATATTGTTACAATAAAGTAAGGCAGAGAAAAGAAAACGGTATTAGGAAAATCATAGGCAAGAGAAAATATATTTACAATTTCATTAAGTGGAAGGGGATCATCACAAAGGTCTTCATCCCATCATTTTGCATTGAGTAGGCTGAGGAAGAGGAGGGGTTGGTCTTGCTGTCTCGGGGGTGGCAGAGGTAGAAGGAAATTGGCATGTAAGTGGAGTTACACAGTTTATTTCTGTGTTGTTCAAGGGTCAACTGTATACTAGGTGGGAAGTCCTAGAAAAATAATTCAGACAATAACAATATCTAATGTGGATTAATCACTCTGTGCCAGGCATGTGGCAAGTGCTTTGCATGCATTCTCTCATTTAACCCTCCCTACAGCCCTAGGCAGTAGGTGCTATTACTAGTCCCACTTTACAGTTGAGGAGACCAAGGTCCAGAGAAGCTGCCATCTGTCCCAGGTCTCGCAGAGAGTGAGTGGCAGAGGGTCCGAACCTAGACCTGCCTGCTTCTCAAGATCTTGCCCCTGATCCTTGGTTCCACAGGGCTTTGACACAACAGAACTTCAGTCACACAGCCCCAGTAACATGGCTCTTGCAGAGGTCTTGCCTGAGAACTTGAAGTTCCTTTGCTTTGAGACGACGAGTGATGTGTGAGATTCTCATGCCTGGCATCTTTGGAAAGGTCCTGAATTGCTGGTAGCACCTGGACGTTTTTCTCAGGCTTAGGCTGACTGCTGCTGAGTTTTGCTGCGAATCTGAGCTCATCGTGAAGCACATGACCCTGTGGGCTGGGGAGGAAGGGCGCGCTCTTGCCTTTGGTGGTGGGTGGGAGGATGACCTTGGCATCTGCCTGAAGTCTTCCTATTTCTTCCTGATCTTCCTTCCCCCAGGATCTGGAGCCGGAGCCTGGTTTTCAAATTGCAAGCTAACGATCTGATTTAGTGATTTATCTGATTAGGCTTAAATGTATTTATTACATGCTTAAACATATTCCAGTGAGTTCTGAAAATGAACCACAGGACTGTCCTGGGCTGAATTTCCGGGACCCAATGGAGCAAGTTCAAGAAGAGAGTAATCTACTTAGAGGAAAACAGAACCAGCCCCTAATCCAATCAGCATCTGCGTTAGCAGAACACCCCCACCTCCTGCCGATAACCTCAGTGGCCCCAGACCTCTGGAGTTTAGAAGGGGCTGCAAGAGGCCGATCTTTGGCGGGGGGGCGAGGTCACCTCCACTTTAGTGCTTCTCTGACTTCTCCCTCCTGCAGAACTGGGTAAGGGAGACCCTTAGATGCCCTTTATTTAGTATTTTAAAGGAATATTTCTTTCTCTTTTTGAGACCAAAATAATTTTGTTTGTAAAAATTTTGGAAAATGAAAAAGTATTTTTTAAGACAAAGCCCCAAATCACCCATAATCTTGCTCATATTCACATTTTACAGTGAGTCTTTTCAATATTTAAAAATGCTTTCCAAATTACCCAAGTAACACAGGATTAAATTTTTTTTTTTTTTTTTTGAGTTGGAGTCTCACTCTGTTGCCCAGACTGGAGTGCAGTGGCCGCTCCTGGCCACCGCAGCCTCTACCTGCTGGGCTCCAGCGATCCTTCCTCCTCAGCCTTCCAAGTAGCTGGAACTACAGGCATGTGCTACCATGCCTGGCTAATTTTTGATTTATTGTAGAGATGAGGTCTTGCCAAGTTGCCCAGGCGGGTCTCAAACCCGCGGGCTCAGGCAATCCACTCACCTCAGCCTCCCAAAGGCGTGGGATTACAGGCTGAGCCTCCGAGCCCATCTAAATTTTGATTATAATAATTTCCAGGTTTTTTCCTCTATGCATTTGTAACAAAACAGAAAAGGTATAAAATTATATAGATTGTCCTATACCCTTTTTCCTTCACTCCAGTTTTTTTGGGGGCCACATCATTAATTAGTTTTTGAAAATGTCATACTTAATAGCTACACCCTATTTCTTCTTGTGAATAGGGGGAATTTGCATAACTATTGGTTTTTAGTTGTACTGTGCTTTTGAGTTTTTCTCTTTTTTTCCCTATTGTTTTCTGAGTGATGGATTGTTTTTGCTATTATTGATACTACTGCCTGGAACATCTTTGTATCATCAATTCTCATTCCACTTCTTTCAAAGATGATTTCTTAATAGCTTCATTGAGATAGAATCAACATATAATAAATGACACAGATTTAAAGTACATGACTTGATAAGCTTGGGCATAGGTATACACCTGGGAAAACATCACCATGAACCAAGATATCAAACATATCTGTTACCCCCAAGGTGGCCTACTGTATCCTTGTTCTGCATGTTGAGATAAGCTCACATGGTCTAGGAAGCACTTAGCAACTCTGGATCTCCGTGAGGTGCCTAGGACATGCCCCTCGCTTAGAAGATGCCATAGTAGACATTTTCTGGATGAAAGAATGTAACTTAAACTCTGCCAGGTGTAGGGACCTACCTTCTGTGAACACCTGTGGTGACGGGGAGCTCACTCCCGAATATCAGTCCCTTTCCATGGTTACCTTATTTTGAGTGTTTGCTCCTTGAATGAGCGCAACCTGGAATCATCCCCCTGGGCCTGATACTAAATAGTTTGAGCACAGTGGGGAGCAGGACAGACCCAGAACCTGACCTCATGTTGCTCATGGTTTGAAGGAGGGGGTGGACATTCAACAACTAAGGATGTAAATAATGACTTAGTGCCAGGGTGAGCGATGCTCTGAATGACAGGGTGTAAAGCGCTCTGAGCTTGCAGTGGGAACTAGACTTTGGGGGTGCCTGGTCGGTGCAGGCCTCTAGAGCATGCTTTGAGAGCACCTTGTGCTCTTTCTCGTGTTCTCTTCTCTGGACCAAACGTTTTCAGTGGCTTTGGCCGTTTCTCATTGGGCAGGATTTTCAGATTCTCCATCCCCCGCCTGCCTTTTTGTTATCCTTGCACCTGTGACTGGGGAACACGAGGATCCCTGTCTCCAAGGACATTTGCCTAATCATGATGCTCATGGCAGCATTCATTTTTTTCTCCTCCAGCCACAGAATATTTTCAGCAGGATCAAAGGCTGGCTCAGAAACAACCACCACCACCATCATCACAAAACACCACCACCCAGCAGCATTTACCAAATGCTTCTATGGTGGTGGGCCCTGCACTAAGCGCTTGCCACAGGCTCATTCATTTCATTCTCCCAGCAACAATGTGGGTTCAGACACCCCAGAGTTGACCCTATAATGGCACGTGCTGTGTGGCAGCTGTGCTGTGATTCGCATGTGTCTCAGCTCCTGTAATTCTCATAGCCACCTTTTGAAGGTAGGTGTTTTGATTACTCCCACTTTACAGATGAGGCAGTTGAGGTAGAGACAGGTTAAGCAACCTGCCACAGGCTACACAGCGAGGCTCAAGCTCTCAGAGTCCTCAGTTGTAGCCTCCTCTAAGTGCATACTACCTCTACCGTGCTTCCTGTTTTCCAGGTGAGGAAATTAAGGTTCAGTGGGGTAGGAAATCTTCCCAAGGTCAAATGGTGACATCTGGAGTTGGCCCCAGCAGTGTGACCCCTAGAGATCACCTTTTGGTCTGATTCCATTCTACCTCAGATTGGGCGGATACATTGGACAAGACTTTGGAATATCTTGAGGAAAGAAGGTTGGCTGGATGAGGTCCCAGCCCCTGCAGGGAGAAGGAATCTTTCGTTCTCCATTGTCACAGCCCTCTGAGGTCTAATCTAGGTCTTGGGAGTACCATGTTCTTAATCAAATATGGAGGTTGGGACTGGGGGCTGTTGACAGCCAGAGCTGTAGTTTGTAGCTCAGATCCTGTAGTGAGGTGCCTTTTCTTTAAGGGATGGTGAGCTTGCTGTGGGAAGGGAACTCGGAACTTGTTACCAGGCAAAATGTGTGCTGATGACCTGGAGTTAGTGTCCTGCCAACTTTTTCCCCTTCTTGCTATTGAGTCTTTAATTAGCACCATCTAATTTCCCGTGCCATTTGTACTTAGGAATGTGGGGAGGGTGACTGAGAGAGAGAGAGACGAACCAGATCATCATCTCTTATGACACATTTGGAGTCTAATGAAGTTTTGCTAGAATGGTTTCAAAATTTAGATGTGAATAGACAGTGGGTCTTAAGGGACTTCTCTTTGTCAGCAAACTTTCTTTTCCAGAGGAAGACAGACTTTCACAGAAAGGCTGGGAAAGTCCTTAAATGGCTGATTGAAACTTTTTTCTTTCTTTCTTTCTTTCTTTCTTTCTTTTTTTTTTTTTTGAGGTTGGAGGGCAGTGACACACTTCTGGCCACCGCAGCCTTGACCTACTGGGCTCAGGCGATCCTTCCGCCTCAGCCTTTCAAGTAACTGGAACTACAGGCATGCGCCACCATGCCCAGCTTGATTGAAACTTTTATACATAAAGAGTTGGACTCGGTTGAAAACTGAGTTCTGCGTTTTCTGGAAGGATTTGGCAAAGGGGCATTCTCCCTTCTGGCTTGGCCACTGCATACAGAAATTCATCCACCTGGCTAACCATCCATCCATTGGCTTCTTTGTGCTGCATTGTGCAATGAACTCATACAGAAATGCCTCCAAATGCCTCTGGGTTGAAATTTCAGCTCTCTTTGCTACCAGTGAACCATGGGCAAAACCAATGCACTTCTCCAAGACTGGATGCCTTATCTGCAAAATAGGGATGATGGTTATCCTATGCCACAGGGTCGTCGTGTGGATTAAAATAATGCCTCTACAGCTGCCAGCTTGTAACCAAGTCCAGGCTTCCACTGCTTACTGCAGGATAGCCAATAAGTTGGGAGACAAGGTATTGGGGAAAGGCAGGTGACTTTATTCACAAAGCCAACAAACTGAGAAGATGGTGAACCAGCGTCCTAAAGAGCCATCTTGAGTGAGTACAAATTTCAGGCTCTTTTTCTGTTAAGGACAAAGACTAAGGGATGGGGGTCATGAGAGGACCACAGATGTATGGGCACCAGCAAGGGCCCGAGGAGGTTGGGGAACTTCTTTGTCCTTGGTCAGATCACAGTGTGCCTATAAATCTTTGACATCACATTGTTACTTAGAACTCAACCACCATGCCATGAGGAAGCCCAAGCATCTGCTTGGAGTTGGGCTGACTACGGCCTTAGCTGAGGTTTCAGCCAGTAGCCAGCATCAACCACCAGACATGCGAGTGGGTGAGCATTTAGATGATTCCAGTCCCCAGCCATCATGGAGCAGAGACAAACGATACCCTCTGTGTCCTGTTCCAGTTGCTGATCCACAGACTCCATAAGCATAATAAAGGTCAGGCACAAGCCGGGCTCAGTGGCTCAGCCTGTAATCCCGTACCTTTGGGAGGCTGAGGTGAGTGGATTGCCTGAGCCTGCGGGTTCGAGACCCTCCTGGACAGCAAGACCTCATCTCTACAATAAATCAAAAAATCAGCCAGGCGTGGTAGCGCATGCCTGTAATTCCGGCTACTTGGAAGGCTGAGGCGAAAGGATCACTGGAGCCCAGCAGGTTGAGGCTGTGGTGGCCGGGAGTGGCCACCGCACTCCAGTCTGGGTGACAGAGTGAGACTCCAACTCAAAAAAAAAAAAAGTCAGGCGCGGTGGTTCACACCTGTCATCCCAGCAGTTTGGGGGTGCACATGCCTTCTATCTCTTCAGGGGTTAGTTTTGGGAAAGGAATTGTTATCATTTTTTTCTAAAGTTGAACTATAAATTCTTCCTATCATTAGCTAGTCTACGTGCAAAGCAGCAGAAAGAAGCTTTCTAACCTAAAGGATATTACTGTGGGGGCCAGAGGCAAGGTGGAGTCAGTCATACTGTGCCTTCCTCTACTGTTACAAGCTCAGGCCTGGCCCCTAGGAAGCGCTCAGTGGAGACAGCTGTTACGCTGGGACAGTTTCTGTGTGGGCACTGAGGATCCAAGCGTGACCTCACTCTGGAGAATGACAAAGGTTAATAAAAGAGAGAGATGTGCAAACTAGTAAGTATGAGGAAGAGTTATACCTGTTGTGGTCCAGAGTCTGCCCTCAGCCATCATGACGTTCCAAGGGTCCCATGATGGCTAAGAAAGGACAAAGCCAGGTCACAGACACTTGTAAAGTGTTATTGTAACAATCACTCCAAACTTAGTGTATCAAACAGCAAACAACATCCATTTTATTATTATTTTTGAGACAGAGTCTCGTTGCTCTGTCACTCAGGTTGGAGTGTAGTGGTGTGATCATAGCTCACTGCAGTCTCAAATTCTTGGGCTCAAGTGATCCTCCTGCTTCAGTCTCCTAAAGCATTGGGACTGCAGGCATGTGTTACCATGCCTGGCTAATTTTTGTAATTTTTGTAGAGACAAGGCCTTGCTGTGTTGCCTAGACTGGTCTTAAACTCCTGGCCTTAAGCGATCCTCCTGCTTTGGCCTCCCAAAGTGCTGAGATGACAGGTGTGAGCCTCTGCACCTGACCTTTGTTATGCTCATAGAGTCTGTGGATCAGCAACTGGAACAGGAAACAAAGGGTATCATTTGTCTCTGCTCCATGGTGGCTGGGGACTGGAATCATCTAAATGCTCTCCCACTCGCGTGTCTAGAGGTTGATGCTGGCTATTGGTTGAAGCCTCAGCTAGGGCCTTCAGCCCAACTCCAAGCAGCTGCTTGGGCTTCCTCACAGCATGTGGTTAGGTTCCAACAGTGAGCAATTGAACAGAACATAGAGGAAGTACAAGGCATTTAATGTAGACACATCATGTCATTCCTACCATCCTTTATTGGTTGAAGGAATCACAAAGTCCTGCCCAGCTTCAAGGGGTGGCCTTCCCTAACTTCTTGGTTTAATTACAACCTTTCCCTCTTCTCACCTCACCAATACACACACACACACACACACACACACACACACACACACACACACACACACACATATGCAGGCACTCCTATACCCCTTCCCACCTTGCTTTTTTTCATAGTACTTATCAATCTTTAGCGTATATACTATTTACTTAATACTCTCACTATTAGTGTAAAATCTCCCTGAAGGTAGAGATTTAGTCTCTTTTGTTTATTACTATATTCTGAGCATCTAACAAAATGCGTAGCACATAATAGTACTCAGTAACATTAATAACAAATGAATGAGCTGGGTGTGATTGTGCATGCCTGCAACCTTAATGCTTTGGGAGACTTGAGGACTGAATCTGAGACCAGACTGTGTCTCTTCCAAAAATGTATGTGTGTGTGTATCTATCTATCTATCCATCCATCCATCTATCTATAAATTAACCTGGTGTGGTGTCATATCCCAACTACTCAGGAGGCTGAGGCAGAAGGACACTTGAGCCCAGGAGTTTGAAGTTGCAATGAGCTATGATCATGCTACTGCACTTCAGTCAAGGTGACAGAGCAAGACCCTGTCTCTTAAAAAAAAGGGCATGAATATTTACGCATATTTTCTCCAATTTTATACTTATGATAGCATGCTATACACACTGTTCTTCATGCTTTTTTTCTTATCCATGTTTCATGGAGCTTATTCTATATCAACACATATGGAGCAGTCTTGCACTTTTTTACTATTTAATCATGGAACAATCCATGGTTTATTTAACTAGTCTCCCATGGATGGGCATTTTCTGTTAATATCTGTCAATATCTTCAGTCAGTATCTTCTTACACAGGTGATTTCCCAGTTGTAAGATACAGGATTGTAATTGATGAATCAAAGGGCTTGTGTATCTTACATTTCGATAGTCTTGCCAAACTGACCTTCATGGCTATGTCTAAGAGTGCTCTTTCCCAAGTTTTTTTCTTTTTTGAGTTGGAGTCTCACTCTGTTGCCCAGGCTGGAGTGCAGTGGCATGCTCACAGCCGCCCCAGCATTGCTCTGCTTGACTCAGGCTATCCGTATGCCTCAGTCTTCCAAGTTGCCACAACTACAGGCACGTGCTACCATGCCCGGCTAATTTTTTTGATTTATTGTAGAGATGAGGTCTCTCCAAGTTGCCCAAGCCGTTCTCGAACCCATGGGCTCAGGCAATTCCCTCACCTCGACCTCTCAAAGTGCTGGGATTACAGGCTTGAGGCACTGTGCTTGGCCTTTCCCAACTTTTTAATGAGAGTCTCTGTTATGAGTGAGGTTGAATATGTTTTTATAAATTAAAAGCCATTTGTATTTCCTTTTCTGTGAACCCTCTGCAGATAGCCTTTGATCATCTTATTTCTGGGTTGTTTGTCTTTTGATTGATTTGTAAGTGCTCTTTACTTACTAGGAAATTGGCCTCTTGCTGTGACATGGTTGCAAAAGTTTTTCCTCATGGGTGCTTATTCAGCTGGTTTGAGTTAGAGCCTGGAAAGCTTCTTAAAAATGTACCTGATTTGGCCGGGCTCAGTGGCTCAGCCTGTAATCCCGTGCCTTGGGAGGCTGAGGTGAGTGGATTGACTGAGCACACGGGTTCGAGACCTGCCTGGGCAGCAAGACCTCATTTCTACAATAAATCAAAAAATCAGCCGGGCGTGGTAGCGCATGCCTGTAATTCCAGCTACTTGGAAGTCTGAGGTGGAATGATCGCCGGAGCCCAGTAGGTTGAGGCTGCGGTGGTCGTGAGTGTGCCACTGCACTCCAGCCTGGGCGACAGAGTGAGACTCTAACTCCAAAAAAAAAAAAATGTACCTGATTCAAGAACGCCTGGTTTGGGACCCATGCTTTGAGGGCTTTTATTCAAAACAGAGCTCTTACTATGGTTAGCTTAGGGCAGCAAGGTGGCATTTCTGCTTCACGCTCTCCTCAGATTCCTCCTGAATGGAGCCTCTGGAGAGAAATGCAGTTCTACTGGAAAACTGGGGAAATGATATATGCCAAGTGAGCTTCTTTTTGCCTAGTTGGGAGTATTTTAGAGGTATCTGTTGTGCAGTAGGTAACCTCTGCTTTTTGGCTGGAGTCTTGGTGTTTAAAGAGGGGTTGTCACAGTGAAAGTGGCAGAGCCCCTCACCCCCTTTAGCCTGATGGCAAGTCAGTGTATACCCCATCCCCACCTTCATCTCATGCTCCAAGCCCCCTCCCCCTGCAATAAGCTCATAATAATTGTACATATATATGGGGAACATAGAGACATTTCGATATACACAATGTGTAGTGATCAGATCAGAGTAATTAAGCATATCTGTCATCTCAAATGTTTATTATTTATTTGTGTTGGGAAAATTCAATATCCTTTCTTCTAGCTATTTGAAAATATATATGATTATTAACTGTAGTAATCCCACAGCGATATAGAATGCTAGAACTTATTTCTGCTATCTAACTGTAATTTTGTATTCCCCATTTTTTTTCTTCTGGGAGTCGAGGTCTTACTCTGTCACCCAGGCTGGATTATAGTGGCAAGATCACAGCTAACGCAACCTCGACCTGCTGGGCTCAAGTGATCCTTCTGCCTCAGCCTTCCAAGTAGCTGGGACACAGGTGCATGCCACCATGTAAATTTTTTATTTATCGTAGAGATGAGGTCTCACTAAGTTGCTCAGACTGGTCTTGAACTCCTGTACTTAGGCAATCCTCTTGCCTCTGCATCCCAAAGTGCTGGGATTATGGGCATGAGCCACCATGCCTGGCTAATTTTGCATCCTTTAACAAACGTCTCCCTCTCCCTCCCTTCTCGCTACCCTTCCCAGTCTCTGACAACTTCTGTTCTACTTTTTACTTCTATAAGATCAACATTTTTTAGCTTCCACCTGTGAGTAAGAACATGTGGTGTTTTGCTTTCTGGTTTCTAGCTAATTTCACTTAACATAATATCTGTCAGTTCCATCCATGTTGCTGTAAATACCAGGATTTTATTCTTCTTAAAGGTTATATTTATATATATATTCACATATTCTTTGTCCATTCATCTGTTGTGGAATACCAGGGTTGATTTTATATCTTGGCAATAAACAGGAGGGTGCAGGTAGCTCTTTGATATACTGCTTTCCCTTCCTTTGAATAAATGTCTTACTGGGAATGCGTAACCATATGGTAATTCTATTTATTGTGTTTTCAGAAACCTCCATACTCTTCTCTGTAGTGATTGTATTGCTCGACATTCCACCAACAGTGTAGACAATTTCCCTTTTCTCTGCATCCTCACCAGCACTTTTTTTTTGTCTTTTTGATGATAGCCATCCTAACTAGGGTGAGATGCTATCTCTCGTAGTTTTGATTGGCATTTCCCTGATGATTAGTGATGTTGAACATTTTTTCATGTATCTGCTGACCATCTGAGTGTCTTAAAAATGTCTATTCAGGCCTTTTGCCTATTTTTAAATCATATATATGGTATATTTTACTATTGAGTTGTTTGTATACACATGGGTGTGCATGCACACACACACAGGCTATTAACCTCTTGATGGATGGATAATTTGCAAATATTTTCTGCCATTCTATAGGTTGTCTTTTCACTTTGTTGAATGTTTCCTTTGTGGTACAGAAGCTTTTTAGTTTGGTGTAATCTCATTTCTCTATTTTTGCTTTTACTGCCTGTGCTTTTGAGGTCTTATTCATAAAATCTCTTTCCAGCCCAAAGTTCTGAAGCATTTCCTCAATATTTTTGTCTAGTAGTTTTATAGTTTTGGGTTTTGCATTTAGGTCTTTAGTCCATTTTGAGCTGATTTTTGAGTCTGGTTTTGTTCTTCTGCATGTGGTTATTTCCCAGCACCATTTATTGAAGGGACTGCCCTTTCCCTAATGTAAGTTTTGGCAACTTTGTAAAAAACCAGTTATCTGAAGATATGTGGATTAATTTCTGGGTTCTCTGTTGTGTTCCATTGGTCTGTGTGTCTGGTTTTTTCTTTCTTTCTTTTTTTTTTTACCAGTACCTTGCTGTTTTGGTTACTATGGCTTTGTAGTACATTTTGAAGTCTGGTAGTGTGATGCCTACAGCTTTGTTCTTTTTGCTCGGGATTGTTTTGGCTAGTCAGTGTCTTTTCTGATTCCATATGAATTTTAGAATTGTTTTTTCTGGTCTTGCATTGGTATTTTGATAGGTAGTGCATTAAATCTGTAGATCACTTTGGGTAGTATGACCATGTCAACCATATTAATTTTCCCAGTTCATGAGTATGAGGTGTCTTTCTATTTTTTAGTTTCTTCAGTTTCTTTCAGCAGTTTTTTATAGTTTTCCTTGTAGAAGGCAGGCTCTTCTTAGTTGGTAAATGATAATGATGGGAAAGAGACAGAGATTATGGAATTATTTGATGTCTCAAATTCATTGCAATAAATTCAAGAGGAGCTGTGGGTTTCCCTGGGAATGATTTGAACTTGGCCCTCCTGTGCTCAATTATTTAGATCAACTCTTCAAGAGAAATATAATGTGAGCCACAAATGCAGCTTTATGTTTTTCTTATAGCCATATCCAAAAATTAAAAGGAAACAGGTGACATTTTATTTAACAATATATTTAATTTAGCTCGGTGTATCTAAAATAGAGCCATTGCAATATGTCATCAATATAAAAATGTATTCGTGAGACCTTTTATATTATTTTATTTTGTGCTAAGTCTTTGGACTCAACGTGTATTTTATATGCACAGCCCAACTCTCTTTGGTTAGCCACATTTCAAGTGCTCAATAGCTGTGTGTGGCTCGTGACTACCCTCTTGGGCAGGGAAGAGCTCTGAAAGGCAGTTTGTGAAGGTGAATCTTCGCATCCTGGGGCCTTCATTTTTCCCAGCAGAATCCTGTCTGCTCCCTGAACCCAAGCACAGAGGTCTGACTCCCAGAAGAGACTGACCCTTGGCCTTTTCAGCTGGCTTACAGAAGGAAGAGGCAAGAATAACTATGCCTTTTCCCAAGTTCCAGGCAGCAGGCAGGGTTGTGAACCCTTTAATGCTGCCTGGGAGTTGCCCCGGGTCCCTGCTTGTCCTCTGAGCATCTCCCTTTCTAGGTAGGTAAAACTCAGCAGAGCTCGACCTGATTTAGAACCTGTCCTCTCTGTACCTATCAAACCTCAACAAATTGTAGTGATGACATCAGCAACTAGTACTACCTTTCACTGACCTCCTGGGTAAGCCCCAGGCTACCAGTCACAGGCTCTATCTTCCTAGTTCCTTACATTTACTCTATGATGTGGATACTTCTAATAGCCCCATTTTATAGAGGGAAAACAGAGGCAGAGGGAGGTTGAAATAACCTGCTAAGGTTTGTCTTTATGAGAAGGAATTTATTTCAAACTCGAGCATGCATCAGAATCTCCTGGAGGGCTGGTGAAAACAGATTGCTGGGCTTCATGCTCAGAATTTCTGACTCTGCAAGTCTGGGGTGGGGCCTGGGGACCTGCATTCCTAAGAAGTGCCCAGGTGTTGCTGATGCGGCTGGGCGGGGTCACACTTGGAGGAGCACGGTGCGAAAGTTATCCCCTCCCTACAAGTTGCTTCCCTTCTAGAATGGTTGAAGGAACTAAAGATATCCTGAAGCAGAAGGAAGGACAGGTAGAGTCTCATCCCACTGTCACATGTGAGAAGGCCTGTCCTGGGGCAGAGGAGACTGGGCTGTGTGGGTGTGGAGGGCAGAAAGGCACCCTGATCAGAGTTAGACTCTGTTAAAGGAAGAGCTTCCTATTAGCCAGCCTGCCCTCCATGTAAGGGACATCTGAGGTCCCTGTCACCAGAGGGGTTTGATCTGGGACACAGGCATTGACTGGAGAGCAGGAGAAAAATCTCTTCATGGGTGGATTGGATGAAGACTCATCAATTTGTCAAGTTTGATACTCTTGGAAAAACATCGCAGCACATTTTAATTTTGATTTAACTTGATTTTGTTTCACCACCGTCCGTCTCATGTATTCATTTATTTTTAGCTCTGTTTTTATAAGTTCATTGACTTCACTCGTCTCTTTTATTTCTATTTTCCCTTTTCTAAAAGTAACCCAAAATAGTGCCCCCGAAACAAAACAAAACAAAACAAAACAAAGACCAGTTGAGGGTCTGGGGAGTTAATTTAAGCATCTCCACGCTGCAGTCTTTCATTTCTTCTGTACATTAGCTTGGAATGTTAGGATGAGGGCTAAGTAGTGAGAGGTAGCACCTTTCAAATGGAGAGGGAATCCATTTAATAATGGATTGATAATAATGTAGAGCAAGGATTAATGGAGTGATAGTTCATTAATTATGTGGACATTTTGTTATTTGACTGACTCATTGCAGTTTGCTTCATTAGGCAAAAAAAAAAAAAAAAGAAAAGAAAAAGATGAGTTTGTTAGGTTCCATTGGCCACAAGCTCACTGGTGGTCAGTTCTGGAGGGGTGGTGGCCTGGGTGACACTCCACTTCCTCCCAGCTGGGAGCGGCTATTGACGGGGCTGTAGGGATTGAACCTCACAAATGCCCATGGCCTACAAAATTGATCTTCACTCTCTACCCAGTCACTCGAATCACTTTCTGCTTCCTGAGTCACTCAGTTAATTGGAGTCAGACTATCCTGTGGTTCCCTTGAGTGCTAGTCCTCCCATCCCAGCCTGTTTCCTGTTGATCACCTCTCATTCATTCAGCAAGTATTTATTGAGTCCCTACCGGGAGGTGGGCACCGGACTGGGCGTGTGAAAGAGAGAGAGAGAGAAATTAGAGACCAAAATGGACCTGCTCATGTGGGACTTATGTTGGAGCAGGGGAGTGAGCCAGCAAACAAGTCAACTGATTCATCATATAGTGTCAGTGAGTGGCACATTCTACGGACAGCAGCAAACAAACAGGACAAGGGAACAGAGCGTGATGTTGATGAGGCAAAGGTATGATTTTGGACTGGGTGACCAGGGAAGTAGTTTCTAAGAAAGTGACATCTGCATAGAGACCAGTGAGTCTCAACTGGGGGTGAGTTTGCCCCCCCCAGCCCCCATGGATATTCGTCAATCTTTGGAGGCATTTTTGGTTGTCACAAAATGAGGGAGGAGAGTGCTACTTGCATCTAGTGGGTAGAGGACACAGATGCTGCTTGGCATTCGGTACCCCCTCCACCCCCCGACAATTAGCAAAGAATTCTCCGGATCCAAAAGTTAACAGTGTTGTGGTTGAGAAAACTTGGTAGAGAGGCATGAATAGAGAAGAAGTGTCCAGGGAAAGGGAACAACAAGTCTGAACCCTTCAGGCGATGTCTTAGTTAAGGTGATGCTGATTGTCCTAGAAGGTAAACCTTAAAGTCTCAGCAGCTAAATATGGCAGAAACTTCATTCTAACTTAGGTGAAGTTCAACATGTATGCTCTTAATTGGAGGTGGGGGGTGGGGACTCTGCTTCCCACGGTCATTCAGGACCCAACCAAGCTCCACCACGTTCAACATGTAACTATCAGGGTTTTCCCAGATATTGACACCCAGGTAGGTTGGGATGGTGGGTAAGAGGAAGGGGGCTGTAAGATTGCACAGGAGGTATTGATTGACCAGGCCTAGAAGCGGTCCACTTTGTTTCCATCCATACTCCATGGCCCAGAATTCTAACTGCGAAGATGGCTGGAAATGTTGTCTAGATGTGACCTAGGAGGAAGGAGCTTTTTGTGTTCAACTAGCCGGGGTGGGGATGAGAGGGGTTTGTTGGAAGCACAGCAAGGAGTTCACCAGGGCTGGAGTGGATGGGAGGGAAGAGCATTGGAGTTGTGGGCAGAGGCCTCAGCTTGACATGCAATTAGGCACACTTTGTTTTCTTAGAAATAATAATGGAAACAAATCTGCTAGTGAGATCTGCTAGGCCCTGGGCTGAACCTCTTCCAAAGAAAATGTCATTTAATCCTCACACCAACTCTTTGAGGTAGTCAGCTATTATCATTCCCATTTTAGAGATGAGAAAATTGAGGTTTAGAGAGGTTAAATAATGTTCCCAAGGTCACACAGCTTATTAAGGTTGAACCTGGGATTTAATCCCAGGCTTTTAGAAGCCAGGGTAGCTACTATAGGCTAGAGGGTCTCAAATGTGATTGTGCCTCAGAATCACCTGGAAGGTTTGCGAAAGAATTGATTTCTGGGTTTCACCTCTGTGGTTCTGCTTTGGTAGGTCTCAGCAGGCCTAGGACAGGGCCATATATGTAATATAGACACATTAGCTTCCACCCAGAGTGGCTTAAGGAAATGCCAACTGGGCCAGGCATGGTAGCTCAAGCCTGTAATTCCAGCACTTTGGGAGGCTGAGGCGAGAGGATTACCTGAGTCCAGGAGTTCGAGACCAGCCTGGGCTACTTGGCAAGACCTGATCTCTACAATAAATCAAAAAATTAGTTGGGCACGGTGGCGGTCACTTATAGTTCTAGCTACTTGGAAGGCTGAGGTAGAAGCATTGCCTGAGCCCAGCAGGACGAGGCTGCGATGACTGTGAGCATGCCACTGCACTCCAGCCTGGGCGAAAGAGTGAGACAACTCAAAAAAAAGAAAAAAAGAAAATGCCACCTTTGGGCTTCACACAATGGAAGTTAGGAGGGGACAGAAGCATAGAGACTCCTTTCTCTTTTCCAAGAAGCATGCAGTGTGGCTGAGAAAACAAGTTATAAAGCCTGGGACATTATCAATCCAAGAGATTATGAAAGTTCAACATAATTATGTGGGAGCTGTCACAGGCAGAGCACAATTAATTACCTCTTAAATGGTGCCAGCCATAAATATTGTAGGAATTTAGAGGGGGAGACATCACTCTTGATTGGAAAGGGCTGGAAAGATCTGAATGAAGAGAACTTTGAGGCAGGCACCGAAAGAGTGGATTTCAGGTGTTTTTATTCTTGTTTACTTGTCAATTATCTCCATCTACAAGAACGTAGGTTCTTTGTGTGCAGGGATCATAACTGTCTTTTCCACTGCGTCATCCTCAGTCTCTCAAATTGTGCATGGTACACAGTAGGTCCTCAACAGACATTTGTTGAACAAAGAATTCACTCTGTGTTGAGATGTCTGTAATGCATTTATAGGTGAGGTTTACCCACAGAAATACTTCCTTGGTCAGATGTATTAAATACCTGAGTGTGGTTTTCCTTCCTACAGCACTTCTCAGAGCCTTTACTTTACAGATTTGCTTACAGATTCTCCAAAAGGAGGAGGTGATATTCAGTGATATCCCAAATTATTAGAGCATTAAGTGTCTCTTTCCCATAGAACCTGTTAACATATTGAAGAATAGCATTAATCAGTGGAACCCAGTTTGGGAAATGTTCTAAAGTGAGGGTGAGTTTCTTGTGCATCTTTTCTCTCTCTCTCCCTTTCTTACCTGCCACCTCCAAGCCCTCACTTTGTGGTGGTCGGTGACACTTGGAGGTGGCTTTCTCAATCCCCCATTCTGTCTCAGGAGAGACTCACCGGATGAGATCCATACCGACTCACTGTTCAGCTCCCCTCCTATTGGGTTTCATCAGGGCCCCACAGCTTCCCCATGCCAACGCAGATTCCCCACCATGAAAAGGAAGTGTCACAGCTGCACCAGCTGACGCTGAGCGGGGCTGAGTGGAACAAGCGCTTGTGACTCTATCTTTGTCTCCCCATAATGGATCCTGGCAGGAGATGGGTGTGGGAACAGCCACTCCGGGAAGCCAGAGGCTTGTTCTTGAGGCTCGAGCCTGTACGGCAGACGAGTCTAGGTTTCAATTCACTGAACGCTAGCATCTCACTATGGCTTAAAAGAAAGGAGATACCCATGCACGCTGCAACGTGGACCAACGGGGAGAGAAGCCAGTGCCAGAGGCCTCGTGTTGCAGGATGCCCTTTCTATAACACATTCAGAATGGGTGAATCCACAGAGATGTGCAGATTGGTGTTGCCAGGGGCTGAGGGGAGGATCATGGGGAATGTCTGCTATTTGTGGGGATGGGGGTCCCCTCTGGGGGTGATAGAAATGTTTTGTAACTAGATTGAAGTGATGGTTTCACAGCATTGTGGTTGCAAATGCCACTGAAAGGTGCATGTGAAATGGTGCGTTTTATTTGTGTAAACTTATTTTTAAATTATTTTATTTGTATTTATTTAGTTTTTTGAGTTGGAGTCTCACTCTGTCACGCAGGCTGGAGTATAGTGGCATGATCATGGCACACCGCAACCTCGCCCTGCTGGACTCAGGTGATCCTTCCGTCTCAGCCTCCTGAGTAGCTGGAACTACAAGCATGTGTCACCACGCCCGGTTAACTTTTTAATTTTTTTTTTTTTTTGTAGAGATGAGGTCTTACTATGTTGCCCAGGCTGCTCTTGAACTCCTAGGCTCAAGTAATCCTTTCCCCTTAGCCTCCCAAAGTACTAGAATTACATGTGTGAGCCACTGCGCTTGGACTACAAATATTTTAGTTTTAAGTTCTTTCT
This sequence comes from Carlito syrichta, assembly GCF_000164805.1. Classification (NCBI taxonomy): domain Eukaryota; kingdom Metazoa; phylum Chordata; class Mammalia; order Primates; family Tarsiidae; genus Carlito; species Carlito syrichta. The sequence goes on from NW_007258621.1 coordinate 782,734, forward strand.
CTGATTTCACCAATTTAGAGAGGAACGGAGCCGTAGAAGAGTTTTAGGATCTAGCCTAGTCTGGAACAGTGAGTGCCACCCCTGGTCACAGTTAGAATCACCTGGGGAATTTTTAAGCTCACTGCCTGGTCTCTGTCCCAAGAACTGCTTTAATTGGTCTGGGGCGGAGTCTGGGCATCGAGATCTTTAAAAAGGTCTCCAGGTGATTAACTTGTAACTGGGTGGGCAAGCAGGGATTTGGAAGATGCCTAATGTGAGCAGGGAAGCCACGGCTGGAACAAGTTTCTCCTGAATCCCACACTCGCATCCCACAGTCTGGCTTTATACCCGTCTCTCTCCTGAGCCTTAACTTTCAGGATAGGCCTGAGGACTTTGTTTACAATAACTCCTCTGTGTTCTCACTCATAAGCTGACCTTGAACACTTACAATGCTATAAGAAAGGGATTGGCAATGGTGGGAAACTGTCAGGAGGGGGAGGTGGGATTGGCAGTTGAGGGAAACTGCTAGGAGAGGGAGGTGCGTACCTCATCAACAAGGGTACCTGCATGATCAATGTTTATATACCTAACCCTGAAATGTACCCCACATCTTTATCATAAAAATTTAAAAAAATAAAAAAAATAAAAATTAAAAAATCTATGAACACTAAACACATCATTTTATCTATGAATATTATACATAAAAAGAAAACGGTGGGTTTTAGGCTCTGAATCTACTCCAAAATATCTACTTATTTTCCAGAATGACTAATTAAATATAATTTATGTTAACAAAAACAAAAACAAAACCAAAAAAACCAGCTCCTCTCACTCTTAAGAGCCACCAGGGATCATGTTACCATGAAGATTCAGATTCAGCGAGTCTGGGGTAGGGTGCAAAAATCTGTATTTCGAACCACTTCTCAAGAGGTGCCCGTGTTGCTGGTCTTGGGAGGAGCACACTTAGCCAGGGTTTAAAACACAAGTGCATCAGCACAGTGAAAATTCAGGATTTTGAAGCATAGTTAGCACAAGGTAGATACTGGGTATCAGGCTCTGTGGCATGGGCTCTGATTGCTTCAGCTTATTTCAGCCCTTTGAAGCAAGTATTTCGATTGTCCCCATTTTACAGATGAGGAAATTGAGGCTCAGAGGCAGGGTGTCACCTGCCCGCTTATACAACTAGCTGGTGCAGAGCTGCAAGTCAATGCTCTCAGTCTCCACCCTTCTCGGTCTCTAGAGAAGTGACCAGGGAGGGCCAGCCCTGTGTATCTTGGTTCAAGATGGCTCAAAGATGGTCTGAGTAATATTCAGAGTTCAAATTCACAGCCAAGCTTGTCTATCTGAAGGTGTGTAGAGGAGCCAGTATTCAACAAAAGCTCTCCCATATTAAGAGATCTGTGGTTGACTTCTGCTGGGCTTCCAGTCTGTTTCTGGTAGAGGTGAATACCAAACATCTTGGGACAAGGACAATCATCCTATTCTGGTTTGCCCAAGATGTTCCTGGTTTTAGCACTGAAGGTCCCTGGAAACTCCCCAGGATGGTTGGTCACCCTACTTAGAGGCTGGGAGTGCTTTTACAGCTTCCGAGGATGCTGGATTGGCTTTGGGTAGCAGCACCAAGATGGCTGAAGGTGTCTGCCTACCTCACTCATGTCTTTTTTATTTTTTACTTTTATTTTTTTTCCTACTCATGTCTTGGTGAATCACTTTGACCTTTTCCAACTGTGTTCCTTCGGACATCCCAGGAATTGTTCTGTGGTGGGAGGGAGAGCAGCTTACATTTTCAGAAGAGCTTGTTGAGGAATGTGGTTGCAAATTTAAATTCCCATTAAGAGCCTAGAAACATGGGAAGACTTAAAGTGTTATTAAATATGTTTAAGGAACTTATGATGTACTCCAGAAAACACAACACTTACTGTCTTGAAGGCTGGTTCCTTAATGGGATGGTTGGAAAGGTTTTTTTGTCTTTCCCAACTAGGTAAAGATGATAAATGCAGTATAATATCAACAGTAATACTAAAACAACAGTGGTAATAATAGTCGTTTTGGCTACCACTTATGAGCACTTAGTCGAGGGTCTCTAAATGGTTGGTAAACTTGCTGGCAAATGGTATAGGAGCATGGGTCAGCAGACCTTTTCATAAAGGGCTAGGCAGTCAATAGTTTACTTCAAAGGCCGTATGGTCTTTGTCGTGTTGTTATTATCATCCTCTCTAGCTGAGAAAATTGAAGTTCAAAGAAAAGAAGGGACTTCCTTACTGTGGAATTTGAAATAATGCTCCCCCCACCAAGATATTTGTACCCTGATCCTCAGAACTTGTGACTTACCTTATATAGCAAAGAGACTTTGGAGACGTGATTCATTCAATTTTGCCCTTGTAGTGTAAAATCAGCCATAAATGATACATCAATGAACAAATATAGCTGTGTTTTGATAAAGCTGATTTACAAAAATGGGTAACTAGCCCACAGGCTGTGGTTTGCCATCCCCTTGTATCATGCAAAGAGATCTGTCCTTGGGAGTCAGACTTAAGTTCCAGACAGAGTTCTGCCACTCTCAAGCAGTGTGACCTTGAGCAAGTATGATCTTAACCTCTCTGAGCCCCAGTGTGCTCATCTGTAAAATGGGAACAAATTTGTAGTGAGGATTAAATGCATGTCCAGAGAGCCTGGATCATAGCTGGTCTCAGTAGATGTCAACTCTTTATTTAAGCTTCCTGGCATGGGATGGGGGTACACAGGAAACATACTGGTACCTCTTGAAAGACACCTTGGCAAAGGTTAGTGTGTGTTGTCTAAACTCTCTTCTTGATGGCCTTCAAACGCCACCTCTCTGCTGTCTGGTCCCAGCTCTGGAAGGGAACACTGTGTTCCTTCCCCCAGGTGTTGCTTAATAAAGGAGAGGCTGAAGTCCTTCTCTCCCTGTTTTCATGCCCAATAAATCACTCTGACAAGGGCTTGTTATTACTTAACTCTGTACATTGTTTTGGCAGCCCCTGGTAGGAGAGGAGGGGAGAGAAAGGCATCATTTTGCCCAGAATTGCTTCAGGACTGGAAATATTTTTTTCTGTGAATTAATATTCATCAAATAGATCAGGTAAACATCCAGTAATGACAATGCATGGGCAATTTATCAATTCCAGCCTCAAAATGCAATTATCAGTCAAATGGCACCAAGACACCGTAATGAAGCCTGCCTGAAAAATCCCATTACTCCCAGATCGGGGGGTGGGAAGACCCATTTTTCACTTTTATATGAAGAATGATACCCTCTTGTCAGAGCTGGGGCTGGGAGTCAATATGTAACTCTCTCTTGAGACTCAAACTTGGACAAAGAGTTTGGCAAACTCTGGTTCCAAAGACGCCACAGGCCTCCTGGGGTGTCTGTGGTAAAGAGCGGGTGGGTGGGGAAGGAAGGGGATGGACCCCACATTTGCGCTTCCCAGATGCCATGCTAAGAGATCATTGCCTTTCCTCTGTTGTCCTCATACAAACAATAGATGTTAGTGTCATTTATTGTTATCCCCATTGTACAGATGAGAAAGTTGAGACTCAGAGAGGAGAAGGGACTTCCTTGCTGTGGTAATCAGAATAATAGTCCCCCAAACACGTTCATGCCTTAATCACCAGAACTTGTGACTATGTGAACTTACATAATAAAGGGACTTTGAGGATGTGATTAAATTAAGAAATTTGAGATGGAGAGATTATCCTGGATTGTCTGGGTGGCTCCAAGGTCATTCCAAGGGCCCTCATAAGGGAAAGAGGAAGACAGGTGGGTCAGAGTCAGAAGGAGAAGAAGGAAGCGGCCAGGAGCAAGATAGACAGGTGGCCTTTAGAACAGGGGTCCCTAATCTCCAGTCCATATACCGGTACTGGTCTGTGGCCTGATAGGAACCAGGCTGCACAGCAGGAAGTGAGCAGCGAGCAGGGTTTCATTTGTATTTTCAGCTGCTAACATTACTGCCTGAGCTCCGCCTTCTGTCAGATCAGCAGGGGCATTAGGTTCTCATAGAAGTGCAAATCCTATTGTGAACTGTGCATGCGAGGGAATCTGGATTGTGTGCCCCTTAGGAGAATCTAATACCTGATGATCTGAGGTGCCCCTGTCTCTCATCACCCCCAGATGGGACTGTCTAGTCACAGGAACACAAGCTTAGGGCTCCTACTAATCCTGTATTATGGTGAGTTGTATAATTATTTCATTATGTATTAGAATGTAATAATAATAGCAATAAAGTGCACAATTAATATAATGCACTGGAATCATCCTGAAACCATCCCCACCACAACCCTGTCCGTGGAAAAATTGTCTTCCACAAAACCAGCCCCTGATGCTGAAAAGGTTGGGAACTACTGCTTTAGAATATGGAAAAGACAAGGAGATGGATTCTCCCCTAGATCTCCTAGAAGGAATACAGTTTGTTGACACCTTGATTTTTGCCCAATGAGGCCCACTTTGGACTTCTGATCTCCAGAACTTTAAAGTAATAAATGTGTGTTGTATTAAGCCACTGAGATTGTGGTCATTTGTTACAGCAGTCATGGGAAACTAATACGCTCGCCCAGGGTTACATGGCTAGTGAGTGATTCTGCTTGCCATCCCATTAGCAAATGTACCCCACACCCCTTCTGTTGTCCTCAGTCACCCTTTTCTCGGGGATAAGTTTCTGTGGTGAGAAGTCCTGGTCATGCCCTGGTCATGGACTCCTCAGGACACCAGGCCAGCCTCGGTACTTTCTACTTTCCTGACCCTCCCCACCTGCATCTCCATCCCATTGAAACCTGCTTTTCTGCAACTGCCTGGCCAGGGAGCATGGCTTCCCTACTCCTCAAGGTTCCTTTTCCCCAGGGGACAAGCACCCAGGCCTCTGTGACCCTTGGGGGTATTAGGCTTTCGGGGGCAGCATAGTCAGGAATAGGTGAGGAAGTACCAGTAGAAACCTGGCCTTCCATCTTCAGAGTGTCCCCCAGAGCCCTCCTGGCATGTGGGGAGGGCCCAATAAGTTTGCTCCTAACAGCACTCTAAATCCCTTGCTTCTGGGCCATCTCAGATGGCATCTAGCAGCCCCCTCTGACCTCTGCTCTTCTTATTCCTGGCCCTGTCCAGAGGTGAGCTGAAGACCCCCGAAGCAGTCTAATCAAAGGTGATGCTTGGACACATGCATACACCTGAGGGCTTTCAGAAAGACTGATGTCCGTATGTACCTGGCCTCAGAAGACATCTCCAAGTGGAACCAGCGTCATTAAATCACCCCCTCCGCAGCCATCTTACGGGCACATGGCCTCATCTCATAGGACTCAGAGCCTGGGCCCTGGAGGTAGATAACTTGACCTCCCCATCTGCCTTTTTTTGCTCTCAACATAATTCAGCTCTGGGGGATAGAAAAGAATTTTGGTGCCTCTTATGTGCCCTATAATAATAGCCATGTTTATTCAATTCAAGGAGCCAGGCATTGTGGTTTGTATCCATTATGCTCATAACAGCTCTCAGCGGTAGGTACTATTATAGATGAGAAAACAGACTCAGAGATATTAAGTGACTCGTCCAAGGTCACACAGGTTGGAAGTGGCAGTGCTGAGGTATAAGCACTAGTCTGCTTAATTCCTGATCCCAACCCTTTGAATTTTGCTGTTAGGGAGAAATAAGGCCCAATGACTGCTCATCTGTGATTAAAAAGCAAGCAAACAAACAAAAAAACCCACATTACATTGTGGTCAAATATATACAACATAAAATTTGCCATTTTGACCATCTGTGATGTCAGTGGCATTAAGTATGTTCACAGTGTTGGACAACCATCACCACTGTCTATTTCCAAAACGCGTTCATTCCAAATAGATCCCTTGCACTCATTAAGCAATCAATCCCTATTCCCCTCTCCTTCCCAGAATTGGTACCATGAACTTACTTTCTCTCTCTGTGCATTTGCCTGTTCTAGATATTTCATATAAGTGGAATCATATAGGATATGGCCTTTTGTGTCTGGCTTCCACTCAACACCATGTTTTAAGGTTCATTCATGTTGTAGCAAGGATCTGAACTTCATTCCTTTTTATAGCTGAATAATATTCTGGTGTATGGATAGACCACATTTTGTTTATCCCAGTGTCATCTGTTGATGGACACTCAGTTGTTTCTGCCTTTTGGCTGTTATGGATAATGCTGCTATGAACATGGGTATACAGAGATCTGTTTAGGTCCCTGTTTTCAGTTTTTGCGGGTCAATACTTGTGGATTTTTTCAATGGACTTTTACCTCCTCCCCACCCTTTGTTTCTGCAGTAACTTCTTAGTCTCCTCTGCAGCTGGGGTGGGAGACAGTCCGGACAGACATGTGGACATGACAGATTGAGTGGTCTGCACCAGGCAGGGCAGCTTCCTCTCCATGTCTCACTTCTTAGGATAAGTCACTCAGTCCTTGGTGCCTTTGCTTTCTCAGGGATGCAGTCTTCAGAGCTGGGCTATGCAGAGGTCCCATTTGATGCTCCATAGGAGAGAAGAACCATGTTAGCTTTTGAGAGAACTAGTTTGGATCTGGTTAGTGGCCCTGGATAAGGGGCCTTGCTTTCCCCTCAAAGCATTGACCCTGTTATACGTAATCTAGTCTTTTTAAAACTTCAAGTGGCATTCACATAATATACAATTAATTATTTTAAAGTGAACAATTCAGTACATTCACAATATTGTGCAGTCACCACCTCTGCCTAGTTCCAAAGCATTTTTATTACCTCAAATGGAAACCCCATTCCCACTAAGTCACTCCTCATTCCCTTCTCCCCCAGTCCCTGCTTTCTCTCTGTATGGATTTACCTATTCTGGGTATTTCATATAAGTGGAATAGTGCAGTACATGGCCTTTTGTGTCTGGCTTCTTTCACTTAACGCAATGTTGTCAAGATTCATCCATGTTATAGTGTGTAATCATAACTTCATTCCTTTTTATAGCTGAATAATATTCCATTGTATGGATAGACCACGTTTTATTTATCCATGCATCTGCTGATGGACACTTGGGTTGGTTCCACCTTTTGGCTGTTGTGAATAGTGCTGATGTGAACATTTAATTGTATACAAGGATTTGTGTGAGTACTTGTTTTCAATTTTGGGTATATGCCTAGGAGTGGAATTGCTGAGTCACGTGGTAATTCTAGGTTTAACTTTTTGAGGCACCCTAACTCAGTCTTTGTGTGATAATTTCTTCATTGTCACACAGTGGGCTCTGGGGAATAGGGATAGATTGTCTTTGTTTTTTGTTATGTTCCCAGGTTTGGTTCCAAGCTTGATACACATGGGCATTCAGTAAACATGCGACTTGGGGCTGACCTCCCTGGCTGTGAGGTCGTTGGGCATTTTGAAGGCTGGGCAGCAGGTTTGGGACTGGATGCTATGGGGGCTCTGTCACATATAGGATGGGCTGCTGGAGATCTATGGGGTCAGTTTCTTATCTTCTATAAGCCACCATGTTGAGGGGATGCAGAGGGAAGTCTTATCTCTTGATCCCTTCCAGGCACATGACAAGAAACTGTACATTGATTATCACCTACTCTGACTGGGCATTATGGGCTCTGTTTTACAGCTGGGGAAACTGAGTCTGTGGGTAATAAAGGGTACACACATGGTAGTAAGGGGCAGGGTTGGGATTTGAACCCAGATCTGTTTGACTGTGAAGGTCATGCTCTTTGCCCGACACCAAGATGATTCTTTGGCAGTAAAGCTTCCTTAGTTTGTCTCAGGAATGTAACATGGATTTGGAAATGACAGGGCAGCTTATATTCTTTTCTCATTTTTGCCGAAAGTGATGATGATAATGACTTGGGTTTTTTTTGCTGAACGCCTGGCATGTGATTTCCTTAGATCATCTCATTCAGTTCTCACCATCACCTTTGAACGTAGGTATTCTTATCCCCAACTTAAAGATAAGAAAATTGAGGCTCACATATGCCCTTGTTCACAAGTGTCTAACTTGTAAGAGCAGAGCTTGCATTTAAACGCAGGCTTCTTACTCCAACCTCCACTCACTCCTAACCCCAGATTCTCTTGCCAGCAAGCTGTCATAACCTCTTTCCTGACTCTTGGAGGCAAATGTTCTTCTCTGGGGGCCAGGGGCCTCTGTGAAGATGCTGGATCCCTCCCAGAGAGTCTTGGTGCCCTGACAACCTGGGCTGCTACTCTAAGCTTTGTGCTTTTCTGGCATTCCAGCCTAAGGCATTCCACTTGGCATGCCAAGCTGCATGTGAAAAGGAGGCTTTGTTTTCCAGAAGGCTGAGCGGGTGTAAGAAGGAGGCAAGGGTGGCATCGCTGGGAAGGCGACACCGCCGACAAGTTGGGCTTCATCAGTTTTCTAAAGTCTAGAGATTTTTCAAACCATGTGCCCATGGCCCCCGAAGTGTACAGGGGAGAAGCCAATGGTCCTGGCAGTAAAGAATGAATTTCTTCAGATGCATTTTCAACAGCAAGGGACTCCTCTCCAGCAGCTGGAAGGGTGATGAGGTGGTGTCCTTTGCCTTGCCACTCAGAATGATGTGTCCGGGGGGCATTTCTCTGCTAGAGGAGGGAAGCATGACACCAGCTTAGAATCAGGGGCGCTCTAATGGCAAATGAAGTTCGGGAAGTGACTGGGGCTGGAAGTCAATGACTTTGCTGCAGCTTGGGGAAAATCGTTAGCAGTGTTCTGTGATCTTGTAGTGAGGCTGCCTCATTCTGTCCCTCGCTGGGCTGCCTCTGGACAAGAGTCCTCTAATCAGATGTCATCATCATCAACTCGCAGTGAGAGTGATCAGGAAGGCTTTTCTCTTTCTTGGTTCAAGTTGGTGTGTTTCCCCATCCTATTTAAAGTGACTATTTTCTCTCTGTGTGTGTGTGTGTGTGTGTGTGTGCGCGCGTGCGTGTGTGTGTGTTGGTATGAGTGTGTGCACGCTTGATGCAATCCAGCGTTTGCCTTGGTGCCTTCACTTCCAAGGCGCCTGGCTATTTATAGAGATGACGCACCCCACATCAACATAACGGGTTATTTTTGTGTTTGGGTACATCAATCACGTTATGACATATCCCAGCTCTGGAGAAATAGCAGCCAACCAGCAGCTAAGATATGGAAAGGGGGTAGGATGAGTCAGACACGGGGGCAAAGCCAGAAGGTCAGGGGCCGGGGGCCTGTGAGAGGTTGCTGCTCTGATTTAAGTGACTGGGATTCCTAATAATAGTTCCTGTGGTGAAGGGCTTCCTCTGTGCCTGGTACAGGGCTGAACACTCTACGTACAGGATCTCATTTAAATTTCGCAAGAATCCTCTGAGATAAGGACTCTCATTCTCCCTATTTTGCAGATGAGGACACTGAGGTACAAAAGCTAAGCAACCTGCCCAGGTGTTGCACGTAGCGTAACCAAATCTAAAGTTAACTGTGACTTGTCCTTGCATCTTATGGAGGAAATGCCAGGTCCTTCACCTTCCAGAAGCTCCGTGTATTTAGAAAATGGCTGCTTACTGCAGGCACAGAGCTGTGTAACTTACCTTTTGGGAGTAGAGAGTATGGAGAGGTAGAAAAGTAGTGTCTGGTTCTTAAATAGAGTATATTTTGTTGATGAGGCAAAATACTGATGTCTGTTGCAACATAATACACAGATCTGGGCAGTGCAGTGAGATGAGCCAAGTGGAATCTTTGATCTCTGATACTTTCTTTCCTCAGCCTCCTCTACATGTCGTCTGTCACCATGTCCTGTCCAATGTCCCTCGAGTTGGTACGTGTCTCTGCTCCTCTCCTGTCTCCTCCAAAATAGTGATCTTTCTAGAAATCACCTCTGATCATGTCACTCCTTGGCTGAAAGTCCTTCAGTCTTGTCTCACAGACTGAATGTTCCAGTCACACTGAGCCATCTGGGGTTTTTGCCATTCATTCACTCTTTCACTCACTCTGTAAATATTTGAGGGTCTATGATAATGTGCCAAGCTCTGTTCTAGGCAGTAAATGAGATAGACAAAATTCCTGCTTTTATGAAGCTTGTATTCCAGCTGGGAGAGAAAGACCGTAAGCGAATGAACTGGAAAATATCAGAGAAAGACTCAGTGCTGTGAAGAAAATACAACTTTGATATAATCAGGAGTGACTGGAAGGTCAGGGGAGGTTTCCTTGAGAAAATGACATGAGAGCTGATCTGTGTGACAAGAAGCTGGCTCTTGAAGGGTCTGGGGGAAGGGCTTTCCAAATAGGGACCCGTAAGTGCAAAGGCCCTGAGGTGTATTGGTGTGCTTGTAGGGAAGGAGGAAGGCCAGTATGGCAGGAGACGAGACATGGGGTAGAGTGGAGGGAGTGAGGAGGGAGAGAGGTGGGTTCTGCTCTGAGAGACATGCAGGCAACCCGAAAGGGATTTGAATTCTAAGAGTAATAGGGAGACATTGAGGTTTACAGGAAGGGAGTGATGGTCTGATACACGGTTGTAAAAGAGCAGTTGTAATTGCAAAATGGGTTATAGAGAAGCTGGAGGGAAGCCAGAGAGACCAGTCAGAAGGCTGCTGCAGTTGTTCAGATATGAGATGATGGAGTCTGGGACAGCAGTGGCAATGGACAGAGTAGGCAGGCTTGAGGGGTGTATATAGAGGTAGCATGGATGGCTCTTGCTGTGGGGTGGGAGAGAAGGGGATATGTCAAGGATGACTCCTAAGTTTTGCCCCCAAGTGGCAGATCGGGAGGTAGTACTATGTATGGAGTTAGAAAGTCGCAGGGGTGTGGGCCCAGAGGTGACAGTGGAGGGGTCAATGCACGGTGCTGCTCTGCACAGCTAGCTTTCCCGCAGTGACCTTGTATTCCTCCTCTAAGATTCAGTGAAGATGTCGTCTCCTCCCAGAGACCCTTCTGACCAGCCAGATGTGCCACTCACTTTATGACAATTGTCTCTTTACCTAACTTTGCTCTGAACCCAGGAGGGGTGAGGACCTTGTCTATCTCATTCACCACTGTGTTCTTCTGACACTCAGTAGTGTTTTGTGGACCTGAACAGAATTGGTTACAGGAGGCATCAGTGGAAGGGAGGACTTCCCTTGAGAAGTATGTCTTAACCAATCTGAGGGATAGGGACTAGAGGATAGGAAGGAGGTGGGCATGCAAGTTTGCAAGAAGAGTCATTTGGTAGAATAAGATCCAAACATGGGCCCAAATGATCTGGGTTCAAACCCCAGCTCTGTTTCATTCTATGGTGTGACCTTGGCCAACCTACTTTACCTCTCTGAGCCTCCATTTTGCTATCAGTAAAAAAGGGAATGGTGATAGTGACCTTGCAGGGCTGCTGTGGTGGACAAATGAGACAGTGGGGATGCAAGCATCTTACAGGATGCCTGAGGAGAAAGTAAGCATGATATGGAATTAGAATCTGAGAGGTCTGAGCAAGGACTGACTCTACACTGCCTCCTCTAATAATGTTACCTGGGTCTTCTCCAGTCACAGTTACCGGCAGGAAAGGGCTTTGCAGACTGAACCTGCTTCATTACGGATCAGATTCCTCTTTTGCTTTCCCTCTCCACCTTCCATTTTAAGGAGTGAGAGAAAAAGGTCAGAATTCTAGGGCCTTGGAGACTAATTCACACTGAGATGTATGAAGCTTCAAACTTCAAGTTGGTTAAAACACTGAAAGGTCTTAATCTCAAAGTCTAGACAAATGATTTTCAGAATGAGATCCCTGGACCGGAAGCATCAACAACACCTGGAAACTACATGGAAATGCAAAACCCCAGACCCCACCCCAGATTCAGGATATCAGAAACTTGGGCGTGGGGCCCACACTTGGTGTTTTAATATGCCCTCCAGGGAATTCGGATGCATGTTCAAATTGCAGATCCACAAGCCTAGAGCTTCCAGTGTTCAAAACTTCTTTTCCTTTAATGGAGAGAGGACCATAGAGGGTTCAAGTTGAGTGGATCAGAGTTCTCTTCTAGCCCAGGTTATTAGAAATGTGTTTCACCCATGTGTGGAAGAAGCCCAGTGATTTGGGTTTCCTGATTAAATAAGTTTGAGAAATTCTGAGTACCACAGAGCTCAAGTCCTACTTTTTCAGAGCCTTTAACATGCTAATATGTTTTGTTACTCTCTCATGAAGGGGTATAGCATCCAGTCCTTCTCAAATTTTCTTTCAAGACTCATATCCCATAGCACACAATTTGGAAAACACAGATCTAGTTTAATCTCCCATCAAGTGGGCAATTTGAATTCACTTTCTGCAAATTTCTGGTAAGTCAGCCTTTCCTCCAAGCTTCTAGATACAGGGAGTTGTTGGCCTTATGAAATCCCCATTTCTTTAGTTTCAGAGGAAATGTTGGTAACTATTAGCATTTGTCTTATACTCAGTCAAATTTGCTTTCTTTTAATTTCCTCCTATTGGTTTTAGCTCTGACCCCTGGGACCATCTAGAACAAGTCTAATTCCTCTTCTGTCTGAGAACAGCAGGAAGACAGTGGTTCATCTTCCATCTCTTCCCATGACTTCTCTTTCCCAGTTCCCATCCCATTGTGTGGTCTAACTTTTAGAGTTTGTGAAGTATTTAGAAATTGCTAATTAGGAGTGTTTTTTTCTCATGTACAGTTTTGTAGAGATGATTATAAAGAAGAAACATTTGTCATTGAGCCAAAGGTAGCTCAAGAATCTTCTGGTGTAGTTTACCTCCACTTTGTCATTCTGAGACAGATAGTAACTTAGCCTACAATAAAGATCTGGAGAGATCACAGTCTTTCTGGTTCGTCAGTTTTGGTGAAGTCCAGTGGTTTTGCTCATCTGAAAGATCTTTCCTATGCCTAACCATGTGGCTTACCTGGTCTTCCACCCTTAAACTGTGTTTGTACTTCACTTTGACTAACCAACCAGTGGATTGACTTCCTTCCTTTCTCTCATTAACTCATTTGTTCATTCATTCCACATACCTTTGAGTGCCCACTCTGTGCCAGATATCTATAAAATGCTACATAGCCAAGGCTGAACAAGCCAAATTGATCCACACAGACCTGACAGCTATGAGGGGGAAGAGCAATTATCGTGTAATAAAATGTGTAACAAATGCATATCTTGGACTTGTGCTAAGTGGAGAGTCAGTAACGCAGAATAGCAGGGGTGGAGACCAACTTAGACAAGGTTGTCAGGGAAGGATGCTTGACGTTTGAGCTGAGAACTGATGTACCTAACTACATCCATTCATTTTGGGTTCATAATTCCATTTGATTGTATTAATATAATCAGCCTTAGATTATAAGCTCCCAAGAAGCTATGTAAAAACACTGAAAGATCTTAATCTCAAAGTCTAGACAAATGGTTCTCAAAATGAGATCCCTTGGTGAGTAGCATCAGTTTCTTCATGTCGCGCATAGTATAAAGACATGACATTGTGGTTGATGTTGAAGACATTCTGGAAAAATTCTCCTCCAGTGGAGGATCATGTCACAAGCTATTAAGTAATGTCTTAAGTAATGGATATATGAAAGAAAATATAATGTTCTCATTTATTAAGTCTGCTTTAGTCTAAGTTTTTACTCTCCTTCTTTTATGTTTAGTTGTTGTTTATCAATTGCCCTTGAAATGGTTTTTCTCATGTTAAAAATTGTTGTATTAACCAGTCTTATATATTTTAAATAACTTAAGAGATGAAAAATAGTCTCTATGGTTTTCTAGATATTTATCATTTCTGTGGCTCTTCTTTCATTTTTGAAGTTCTAAGTTTCCCTTTGTTTTATTTCTCTTCACAATTTGAACAACTTCCTTTGACTTTTCTTTTAGAACGGGTTTGCTAATGATGAATTATCCATTAAAAAACCCCAAGAATATCTTTAAAGACATTCTCCTACTTAACTTTTGACTTTTATAGTTTCTGATGAGACATCTACAGTCATTCAAGTTGTTGTCTCTTTATTTGTAGTACATCATTGTAATGTTTTAATGGTGATCTTCAAGACTTTTCCTTTATCTTTGGCTTTCAACAGTTTGATTATGATGTGTCTAGGCATAATTTTCTTTGAGTTTATCCTGTTTGGGATTTGCTAAGCTTCTTGAATCTGTAAATTTATGTTTTACCAAATTTGGGAACTTTTTAACCATTATATCTTTAATTCTCCTTCCAGGACTTAAATGACACAAATGTTAGATATTTTGATATTGTTGTCTAACAGGTCCTGGGGACTTTATTGTTATTTTTCAATTTTTTTCTCTCTGTTCTTTGGATTCAATACTTTCTACTGATATAACTTCACATTTATTGCCTCTTTCCTGTGTTGCCTCCCTTTTGATACTGAACTCATTCAGTGAATTAAACATTTTTTTCATTGTATTTTGGATACCATATTCTTCAATTCCAAAATTCTCATTTGGTTCCTTTTAAATAGCTTCTTTTTTATTCATGAGAATTGCTATATTTTTATTTCCAGAATGGTTATCTTTATCTTATGGAGCATAGTTATAATGCCTACTTTGAAGTGTCTGTTAATTCTAACATCTGGCTCTTCTCAATCGTGGCATCTGTTGATTGTTTTGCTTTTGAAAATTGGACAGATTTTTCTGGTCTTTGGTATATTGCATAATTTTGGAGTGTCTCCTGGACATCTTGAATACTTTTGCGAGACTCTGGGTTTCCTTCTGGAGAATATTGATTTTTGTTTTCTTTGTTTTTGTTTTTCTTAAGCAGTCAATCAGTCTGGTTAGATTCAGACTGTCAGTTCTGCCTTGCCTGCTGTGGGTGGTGGTTCTGTGCTAGATGAATTCTCGAAGCCTTTGTTCTGCTATTTTGGGTTTGTTTTGCGCATGTGTGGCATTTCACACATGGGATTAGGGATCCTCTTCTCTAGCTCTTTTTTGGAGGTGGTGATAGCTTCTGCATTCTCTGGCTTCCAGGGACTTCTTCCTTCAATTCTTCTGGTCAAAAAGATAGGGTTCTTTCAGAGTTTTAGCCTTGTGCTCTGTTCCATAGGTCTGAATGAGTGGTTCTGTCCTAGGGGAGTAGTGAGAGAAAAGAGAGACAGAAAAAAAACCATGGATCATGTCTATCATTATTAACATGCCATTGCTCCCTGTTCCAAGTTTCTCTATCCAAAGGTATGGACTATCTTTTGGGGTCTTGGGTACCTGTTGTTTCTGTGTCATACAAATGCTGGACTGACCTTGGGGTCAAGGCTGAGAGAGAAAAAAATTTTTTTTAAATTGAGAATTTTTGTCTACACTTTTCTACTTGCTGGGCCTCCTTTCCTGGTCCTCTGGCCAGCGATATGGGATACTTATGGAATATTTACTCTCCATATCTAATATGCACTTCCTAGATCCTGCTGACCTTTATGGCAAAACTGGGAGATGAAGGAAACTCACCATCACCATATTGTACATTTTTCAGATTTTGACTCCCCTCCCCTTCTGCCTCCTACCATTAACTTGTTAAAATCCTCTGATTGCTACCTTTTGCATTTTTCCTTGAATTTTTTGGAAGGTGGGTAGAACCAAGTCTGGGATAGATTTTTTTGTAAATTTTATTTTAAAGGTATGGGGTACAATTCAGGGTTAGGTACATAAGTGGTCATTATACAGGTAAAGTTTGGGCCTTCCTTTGGGCCCGGGCCCCACTTGGCCTGGTTTGAGATTGGATAACATTATTGATGTTATGTGCTCCCCCCTGTCCAACCAGCAGTGTCCTCCTACTGCCGATACCTTTCTTAGAGTATTATGAAAAATGTCCAGATATCTGGAAAATGTCAACTCACTAGACCCTCACAACAATTCTGTGAGGTGGGGGATACTATCCCCATTCTATAGACAGGAAGCCGAGACGCTCAGAGATGAAGCTAGGATCTTCTCTGTCACCCAACTGCCATCATCATGTGATTTAGCATCTTGCTTAATTAATGCAGCGACATGCTGTTGGAGCTGCTTACTTGAGTGTCTTATCTCCCCTACTCCACTTTGGGACCCTTGGGAACAGGAGCCATATCCTACTTGTTCTTTGTCCATCAAATGGGGAAAATATTAGTATCTATCTTGCAGTGCCATTGTGAGGATTGACTTAGGTGATATAAGTGTAGTATTTAGAAGAATACTAGGCACACTGAACTTTCAATAAAGGGTAATTGCGATCATTGTCACTATTATATTTTTTTTCCTTGAATATGGATAGCCCACAGCGCAGCATCAGGCATATGGTAGGGCTTGGTAAACATTTATGGAGTTCAGTTCATTTGTGAAATTATTTTCTCCTTAAACACAAGAGGTTTTACTTTGTTTCCTCTCTCTTAGGGACACGTGAGCATTTTTTGCCATGTTTACTTTTATTACTTTTACTCCCCGATCCTATTCTCACCCTACACCCTTTCCCAGTTTTCTTGCTCACTTGAAATTCTCTCACTTCTCCCTTATCAACCTCTGCCACAAGAAAAATAAGGAGGAATGCTGGGTTCCAATTCTGGCCTTTCCACTGCAGCTGTGTAGCTTAGAATAAGTAAAACTTAGACCCCCAGAATCTCATCTGTACCTTGTGAAGAATAGTGTCTACCCCACAGTGTTGCTGTGAGAGTTAAAATGAGATGGTGCAGGCAAAATATCCAGTAAAGCTCTTGGTACGTAGTAGGTACCTTGAACATGTTCATTTCCTTATGAACCCTTGATAATAAGATATCCAGCAGTTCCTGCTGCGGTGTGAGAAAAGCTATTCCAGACACAGGAAAGGAGTAGTAGTCCAAATAAAGTTGACCAGAAGGTGCCCAAGGCTTCTAGCATCTCAAAAAGACCTTCTCCAGAGTAAATACTTAATAAAGATTTACAGAGGGACTAACCAACTGCACAATTCAAGTTTGATGCCTTATCTCCCAGCATCGAACTGCCCTACAGGGTTCTTATCCAGAGATGGAACAAAGTTAAGTGTGAACATCTGCATTGCTAATATCTAAACACGTTTAGTTCCACCTCAGTCCTGATTTTTATCAATTTAAAAGGTTTAATTATTGTTTAGAACTGGAGGGATATTTTTAGTTTTGTATCTGTTCCTTCTCTCTGGGCTCGGCAGTATCTCTTTTCAGAGACATCTTTTGCAAATGTTATCAACGTGATATTTGAACTGGCTGGGCACCAGAAAGGGTCAACTGCTAGGGGGACACATTTGTGTTGGCCTCCTTCAGGTCAAGCTAGTAAAATATGTATTGGTCCCAACTTTGTGCCAGGGGTTGTGATGGTAGAGGGACACAGAAAGTATCAAGACATGGTCCCTGACCTGCAGGGATTCATGGTCTTCTTGAAGACATGGACGAGTTCGCAACTCAGATGCAGGGTTCAGCTCATGAAGGGTGGTCATCAATGCCATGAGACCACAGATGGCACTCTTCTCTGGATAGATCCCTCAGGGCCGATGTTGGCCTGCAGGACCTGTCCACCTCTCCTCTGCCTCACTTCTTCCCTTCCCCGCTTCCCATCATCTACACTCCACTTCCTCTGGCCCCTTGGTTCCTCCCATGGATCACGTTTTTTGACAGGCTCGTTCTGGCTGGTACATTTGTTTCTCTTTCTTTGCCTAATTAACTGCCACACATCCTCCAGACCCCAGCTCAAATGTTATTCCTTAAGGGAGCCTCTGCCCAATGCTCAGCTCTGGGTTACCTTGCAACGACCCTCCGTGACACTGTTAACTAAATAATTATGGTGTGAATTCTTGTTTAATGCCTGTTTCTTCTTCCTAGGTCTGTGCTAGACATTATATGTCCAAGAGAAAAATCATAGGAACCCTGCATATAATTTTAAAGTTTGTAGTGGTCACTTAAAAAAAAAAAGCTGACATTAATTTTTTATTGTAAAAATATACATAACAAAATGTACCATTTTAACCTTTTCTTTTTCTTGAGTTGGAGTCTTACTTTGTCACCCAGGCTGGAGTGCAATGGCACACTCATGGCCAATGC
Organism: Carlito syrichta; assembly: GCF_000164805.1. Lineage (NCBI taxonomy): Eukaryota > Metazoa > Chordata > Mammalia > Primates > Tarsiidae > Carlito > Carlito syrichta. The sequence goes on from NW_007258621.1 coordinate 800,610, forward strand.
AGCCTCAACCTGCTGGGTTCAGGCGATCCTTCCACCTCAGCCTTCCAAGAAGTAGGAATCACAAGCATGTGCCACTATACCCAGCTAATTTTTTGATTTATTGTAAGAAAAGATCTCCCCAGGTTTCCCAGGCTGGTCTTGAACCCTGGGTCTCAGGCAATTCTCTCACCTCTGCCTCCCAAACTGCTGGGATTACAGGCATGAGCTACTGTGCCTAGCTTAGCCTTTTCTTAAAGTGTACCATTCAGTGGCATGAAGCACATTCACAATATTGTATAATCATCACCACTATCTATCTTCAGAACTTTTTCATCATCCCAAACAGAAACTCTATAGCCATTAAGTAATCTCAGTCCCTGGTAACCTCTATTCTACTTTCTGTCTTTATAAATTTTCTTATTTAGGTACCTAATATAAACGGAAATATACAATATTTGCCCTTTTGTGTCTGGCTTATTTCACTTAGCATACTATTTTCAACAGTCTTCCATGTTGTAGTATAAGTCAGAATTTTCTTCCTTTTTAAGGTTGAATAATAATCCGTTTGGATGTATCACATTTTTTCTGTTCATCTATTGATGGACATTTGGGGTGTTTCCACCTTTTGATAATTATGAAGAATGCTGCTATGAACATAGGTGGACAAGTATCTGTTTGAGTCTCTGTTTTCAATGAATTCTTTTGGGTACATACCTAAGAGTAGAATTATTGGATCTCTTTTTTGGGCATATACTTAAGAGTAGAATTGCTAATTGGTGACTCTATGTTTAACCTTTTGAGGAATGACTTTAATTTTTGCAGTATATTTTATTTAAATCCATATTTCCAAAATATTACATTTCTACATGTAATCAATATAAAGGTTATTATTGAGCTCCATGACTTTTTTTCAGATGAAATTTTCATAATCTAGTGGGTTGAGTATGACTTCTGGGTGGATGGAGAAACTTTCCACCTTCAGATTGAAGTGTCTTGCACATAAGTAGGCATCTAATCAAAAGATGCATGTACCAATCCTGCCTGGAGAAGGGAACAGACTTACTACTAACAATAGGAACAATAGTAACAAAGATAGCAGGCAGACTGCTCAGTGCTTTATTTTCACTAATTCTCTAAACAACACTAAGAAGTGGGTACTTTTACTATTCCCTTTTTAGATCCACAAATGAGTTCAGAGCAGTTAAGCAATTTACCCCAGGTCACACAGCTAGCAAGTGGTAGGACTGGGATTCAAACCCAGCCCCTAGCCCTGCTGCAGGCTGTGCATCCTGTGGCAAGAAGTTATGTTGGCAGGTACTACATGTAGATGTTTTGGAAAAGCCCCCTGGTGCCCATGGAGGTGTTCATAAAAGTTCACCTAACACCTTTCTTTCTTTTTTTTTATTGAGTCGAAGTCTCACTTTGTCGCCCAGACCAGAGTGTAGTGGCCGCTCCCGGCCACCGCAGCCTCGACCTGCTGGGTTCCGGCGATCCTTCAGCCTCAGCCTTCCAAGTAGCTGGAACTACAGGCACGCGCTACCACGCCCGGCTAATTTTTGATCTATTGTAGAAATGAGGTCTCGCCAAGTTGCCCAGGCGGGTCTCGAACCCGCAGGCTCAGGCAATCCATTCACCTCAGCCTCCCAAAGGCCGGGATTATAGGCTGAGCCACCGAGCCCGGCTACCTAACACCTTTCTACTAGAAGTGTTCACATTTCTCTCTGGGTCAAGACAATGTGGACGACCTAAATATATTTACCCCCTGCCACACCAGGCATGGAAGACTTCACAAGCACCATCTTTCTAGAGGGAAACTGGGAGAGAAAGCAGGGCAGATGCTGGCCCCACTGAGCCTCCACGTGGAAGGGGTTGGGGAGAAAAAGGGTTCTGGAAAATTGGTGCCCCATATCAGTTGTCTGGAGATAAAAACAGGGTATGTTGCTGCACAGGTCACTGAATGCTACTTTCAGCTTTCTTGAATTTGCCAACACAAGAGGTTATAAAACTAATATAACGCCTGTCACTCAAGGGAGGCAGAGTGATAGAGCACGGAGAGTTCTGAAATTAGAGGAGTCTCAGAGGTCACCCTTCTCTGTCGTGGCTTCCCTATTGTGGACTCTTTTCTGCAGCATCTGTGGAGTCAGCCTGAGCTGGAAGGGCTACTTCGGCTTCTCACCTCCTTCTCCTTCCCTCAGGGGCTGTGGGGAAGCCCATCCTTCTATGGTGGCTGAGGGAGAAAGAGACACAGCTATTTCTCAGGAAGTAGAGCTAGAGGGGAAAGATCACAATAAGGACAACTTTCTACCCCTTCCTCTGATCACCAGGCCTTCATTTTTCAACAATGTATCCACCCAGGATAGCCCTTGACATGAAGGAATGTTGACTATAGCATGGTCCAGCCTACCTAATTTCTTGCCCGAATCAAGATGTGTGGTACAAATAATATCATCCATCATGGCAGCTTTAATGTATGAGTGCTCAAGAATTGATTTGTTCAACCTATATTTATTGAATAAATATATCATTTATATATCGAGACAAGAATTTTATACTTAGTTATTATAACACAGTAGGTGATATGGTGGTGAGAAAGTTGGCCCAGGTCTCTGCCTTCTTAGAGCTTGCATTCCAGCAAAGAAGACAGATAATAAACAGATGAATACGGTCAGTCCCCATTAATCATGGATTCTGTATTTGTAAATTCACCTATTTGCTAACATTTACTTGTAACCCCCAAATCAGCATCCATCAAATAATTTGCACTTCCAGAACGGTCAAATAATTTGGAATTGCCTGTTGCACACATTCCCAGCAGAGGTTGCACAGGGCCGTACCATGCCTTCTTGTTCTAGCTCTTACCATGCAAACAAGTGTCCTTTCTGTGGTCTCCAACTTAGTGCCGTGTTTTTCACATTGTGTGTGTGTTGTGTTGGTGATTTTTCTGTTTAAAATGGCTGCCAAGCATAGTGCTGAAGCGCTGTCAAGTGTTCCTAAGAGCAAGAAGGCAGAATGTGATGTGCCTTATGGAGAAATTACGTGTGTTAAGTAGTCTTTGTTCAGACTTGAGGGATAGTGCTGTGGGCTGTGAGTTCGGTGTCAATAACTCAACAGTATGTATGTGAAGTGAGGTGTCTTGAAACAGAAACACACATAAAACAAGGTTATGTATGGAAGGATGGACAAAAATGTTGTGACCAGAGGCTCACGGGCTCACAGGAACCTAACCCTGTGTCTCCCCTAGGAGCAATGGTTCATTCAGCATTTGCTAATTCATCATTAGCAGTGACTTTATAGAACACAATTATAGTGAATAATGAGACTCGACTGTATAACAAAATAATTCCACTGAGTGGTAAAGGCTATGGAGCAATGAAACAGGAGGGGGAAGGAGAGAGTAGGTGGGGTGGAAGGGGGTGGGGAAGCCTCCCTGAGGTGGTGAGTCGCGCAACTCACCACCT
>NW_007258621.1:804066-814463 GCF_000164805.1 Carlito syrichta
CTCACCACCTCAGGGAGGCTTCCCCACCCCCTTCCACCCCACCTACTCTCTCCTTCAGCTCTGTGGGGAGGCCCCCTTCAGCTCTGTGGGGAGTAGGGAGGTGGGAGGAGCTTTGCCTAAGCCTTGGTGGCACCCAGGAATCCTGACACATGGGGCACTGTGCCCCTGCACTCTCCCCTGATGTCCATATCAGGTCATTCAGGGCAGCAGCATGATGATGACGGTAGTCATCAGGGCTCAGAACCATGTCTCTGAGGGGCCTGTGGCATCCAGTCGCCTCCAGCAATGTGGATATGCTTGAAATGGGTATTGAGGATGGTGTCTTGAACATTTCTTTCATCCTGGGTTCCCCAAGAGAGGATGCTATGTGGTCAGACTGCCAGGGCACAAATCTTGGTTTGAATCTTGGCCTTGGGCAAGTGACTCGGCTTTTCCAGAGCCTAGATCTCCTCATTGATCTCGCAAGATTGTAAATGAAATAAGGGATGAAGATGAGAGGAGACGTCAGAGAGGCCTCGCCCACATGAAGTACACAATGCATGGTAACTATGGCCATTCCTAAAAGTGCTTTGTTAAACGCTCACTAGGATGGCAATGATGATGATGAACAACTAAACATAACAACATAACAAGTGTTGGTGGGCATGTAGAGAAATTGGAACCCTTGTATAGTGCTGGTGGGAATGTACAATGGTGCAGCGATGTGGAACACAGTCTGTCGATTTCTCAGAGGGTTAAACATAGTCACCATGTGATCCAGCAACCCCCCCAACCCCACCGATGAATACATATCCCCAAAGAATTGCAAACAGATGTTCAAACAAATACTCGTACACAAATGTTCATAGTAGCACTAGACACAGCTGCCAAAAGGTGGAAGCAATCTAAATGTGATAAACCAAATGTGGTGTGTGCCTGCCATTTGGCCATAGAAAGGAGTGAAGCACTGATACCCGCTACACTTGGTTGAACCTTGAGGACATTCTGCAAAGTGAAAGACAAAAGACTGTATATTGTATGATTCCATTTATGTGAAATGTCCAGAATAGGTAATTCACAGAAGGCAGGTTAGTGGTTAGCAAGAGCTGGGGGAATCAGAGGGGTATGTGTTTTTCTTTTGGACATGATGAAAATGTTTTGTGACCGGGTAGGGGTGGTGGTTACGCAGTATTGTGAAAGTACTAAACGCCACTGAATTCTGTGCCTTGAAATGGTTAATGTGAATTTCACCTCAATAACAAAAAGTTTGTTTGTTTTAAAGAACTTTGTTAAAACGGAAAAGTCCTAGAGTTAGAGACTGGAGGTTAATCTTGCCAAATTTCTTGGTGGGTAATAAAATCACAAATGTCATAGAGCAGGACCTGAGAGGCATGACTGGGTCAGAGACCAAACTCCCTGCCCTGTCCCCTTGTCCAGATGACTCGCACAGACTGGGGTCAGTGCCTTTGTTTGATTCTTCTTGGGGACATCCTAGGGCGAGGCTAGTGCCCAGTGGGGCCCATGCTTTGGCTGGATACCAAGCTTGTTAATGAGGTCTTAGATTAAGATTCTTGCCAATGTCGAATTGCTTTGGCAACTGTGTGTTTTTCATTTGTCCTTATTCACTTCTTTTTGCAAGTATTACAAACTAAAAACTCAAAAATTCTTTCTGGATTTCAGGTGTCATGCTTTCTGGGATTGTGGCTAAACTGAGTATCATATCTGACTTTTGGAAGGTGAGAAGGGGTTACCCAAGATACTGATCCACAGCTCAGCTTTTCAGGGGCTTTCTGGTTGGGTCTCTCATTTCCTGAGGGTCTGGGGAGGCTCCAGAGAAAGCCTCAAAGGTACAGATCTGAATTGGAACTCTGATCTACCACCTACTAGTGGTGTGACCTAGGGAAATCCAGTCTCCCATAATCCTTCCTTTCCACCACTGTAAAATGGAATCAGTAGCAGAATTTTCTTCACAGTATCTTGTGAAGATACCATGAGGTGGTTGGTGCATGTAAAATACTTAGAATAGTATCTGGCACATAGTAAGTGCTCAATAAATGGCCATTGTTATTAGTATTAATAATCATTGTTAGTACTAGTATCATTTACTTTACCCATGACTCTGGTCAAATATTTTCACCTAGAGTCTAAAAGATCTGAGTCTTGCCAAAGGTTGTGAGGATTAAACTGAAAACCATTTTTTTGTTCCACCAGTGACTTCAGTCTCATATTTTCAGCCTGCATCTAAAAGTTCTGCTTCTTGCCAGAAAGTTTTGAGGATTAAACTAACAAGCACATTTAAATATTCACAAAAGTTACAAGCAGTGATGATTCTAGAGTGGCGGGCTTTCTGTCACTCCTGCCTTGGAAGGGCTAAAGAATGTTCTGTATATATTCTGCTGCTGGTTCTGAAATTCAGACAAATTCTAAACCACACATTTGCCTGTTTATAAAAGCTTAATAGGAAGGGACAAAGAAGTTAGACACTTGCCTAGACTTTCTGAAGTCATCTTCTCCCTTGAGAATGGCTTTTATTTCTCTTAGTTCCTTATCAGAGAATGTCAAAAGAAAACCCCCTACACCTTGCAATGCCTTTAATCAATCCTCAGACCTTTCAATTCTTAAAACCTATTCCCTTCTCCCCACCCATTTCAAAACTTGAAATAAAATGATTTTCCAGGAATGGATGACAAGATAGCAAGGGTAACGATTAATAACCCCTGGAGTCACTTGCTACCACACCTTTCCTATTTAAAATGATAAATTACCTATTCCCTCAGACTTTATTAAAAAGAGGATCAAAAGAGAGAGGGGAAGGGTTGCTATAACGTAGCCCATCAGTGAAACACTTCTGAAGCTTCAGCGAAGAGAAGTTGAATCTCTGTCAATTTAGCAGTTGGTAATTTGGATAATGAAAAGAGGCTTCTTGCTTCTTCGCCCCAAACTTCTGGTTTTGAAGTAGTAGAGAGGAAGAGAATCTCATGGGAAAGGGAATTTGCCAGGAGATAAACCTTCTCTTCCTCTCTTCTTGTCTCTCAGACATTGCAAAAACTTTAAGGAAGGAAAGGAAACTTGGGGGCAACTCAGTACTTCCTTGAACCCAGCAGAATGGAGTGCGTGTATGTGCACATGCCTGCGTGCGTGCGTGTGTGTGTGTGTGTGTGAGTGTGTGTGTCTTGGGAGGAACTGTAGGGTGTGTGGTTAGCTCTGATTAATGGGGAAAGTGAGGGTGGAGGTGACTACCAATGATGGAATGTTAGCCAAGTCTTATCATTCACCCAATACTGTTGCTCCAACGGACCAATAACGTTTATCTTACAGGGCAGGTAAGAGAGGCACCAAATCCTCTCCCTCTGAGTCTAACAAGTGCTTTCCACGCGCAGACTTTTATCTGCTGACTCCTCCATCAGTGTTCAGCAAATGTGTTGATTTCCAGTTGAGGGCTGTGGAAGTTGTCTGGAGTGTTGTAACAAAACCACCACAAACTAGGTGGCTTCAAACAACAAATTGTTTTCCCACAGTTCGAGGGGCTTGAAATCTGAAATTGAGGTGTGGGCCGGGCTACATTCCCTCCAAAGGCCCCGGGCAGAATCTGTCCCACGTCTCTCCCCCAGCTTCCAGGGGATACCGGCAATCCTTGATGCTCCTACATCTCTCTGGTGTCTGCCTGCATCCTCACATGATGTTCTCCTCTGTGTCCTCTCTTTTTCTTGTAAGGACACCAGCCATTGGATTTAGGGTAATGCATGCTAATCCAGCATTAACTCATCTTAACGTGATTACATCTGCAAAGATCCTATTTGCCAAGGAGGCACCAGAGGATAGGACTTTAACATTTTTTTTGAGGGACACCATTCAGCCTACAATAAAGGCTCAGTGGCTTTTGATACTGTGGGTTTCATTGCCTTGTTACATTTTTAAAACATTGACTGTGTGTTAGGGATTCAGCTAAATGCTCTACTTCCATGGTCTTATTTAGCTTTCAGAGCAATCCTGGGGGAAAGTTCTATTGTCATCCCCATTTTACAGATGAAGAAACTGAGTTGTAGTGAGGAAAAGTGGGGACAAGTTGATGTTGAAGCATCATCTTGCAAAGGTGCGAGTGTCCTGTGTATTGCGAAAACTCCTACTTCTTGCTTGATGCGGATTTAGGAGAATGAATTTTTGTTCTTTCAGAAAGCAAGTCCTCCAAATGCAGAGGCATCTTCTCCTCTGAGGGAACTAGTCAGGGGGTGACTTGTTCATGCCCTCTCCTTCCAGACGTGTGTTACCCGCATGTAAATCTGGGTTGTGGGATGTTTATTCTGGAGATCAGACAGGAGGGGACGCAGAAGGTGACCGTGATTAAATCATCATGTCCTTATAAAAACAAAAGTCAGATATGAGCCTGGCACTGTCTTGGATAGGCTGAGGAGGCTTTAGAATTTCATCGTCCACCCGCTAGGCTAGAAAAATAACTCTTCCTGAGGAGTGACCCCAGGGTTCCCGGGTGGAGGGAGAAGGTGAGATGCAATTGCATCTAGGCATCTCCTCCTGGGTGCCCTGCAGGAGCATCAGACTCTGACTGACTCTGAGCTCACCACCTCCTCTGGGTTGTATTTCCTGTTGCCGAGATCGGTGCCACCAGCCACGATGGGGCTCGGCTAGCAACCAGAGCATCAACCTGGGCTCAGTGTCTCGGTTGAGGGTACAGTGCAGATGATCATCACCCTCCACTCTGCCAACTTTCCTGGGATCTTCTTGTTCACCCTCAAGTTCTGGGCTTAGGTGCTGCCTCTTTCAGGATACCCTTCCTTACCCTGACCCGGCCAGGCAAGTTCCCCTCCTCTGTGCCCACAGGTTCTGCATGTCCTCTGACTTCGGATTCTGTGTTTGGTGTTGTGAGTACTTACTGATTTATTTTATCGAAGGGAAATTCACATAATATACAAATAGTCATTTCAAAATGAACCATTTCATGGCATTTAGTGTGTGGTCACAATGTTGTACAACCACCACCTCTTTCTAGTTACAAACCATTTGCATCACTTCAAAAGAAAACCCCATGCCACCTAAGTCACTCCTGTGTCCCTCTGCCCCCAGCTGCTGGCAACCACCAGTCTGTTCTCTGTCTCTATAGATTTGCCTCTTTTGAACAATTCATATACATTGAATCATACAATATATGAGTTTTTGTGTCTGGCTTCTTTCACTTAGCATAATGTCTTTGAGGCTCATCCATACTGTAGCATGAATCAGCACTGCTTTCCTTTATGACTGAATAATATTTCATCGTATGGACATACCACATTTTGTTTATCTATTCCTCAGTTTTCAGACACTTGGGCTGTTTCCACCTTTTGGCTACTGTGAACAGTGCTGCTGTGAGCATTCATGTTCAAGTATTTGAGTTCTTGCTTTCAGTTCTTTGGAGTTTTTACTTAGGAATGGAGTTGCAGTGCGGGTTTATTTATCAATCTTTCCCACTAGATGTGAATGTCTTGAGGGCAGGCTCTGGCACCGTGACTGCCTGGGGACAGAGGGGATGAGTCACAAGGCACCCAGAATAGACATCCGGGTCCTTCCTCCATTATCTGCCTGTTTATCCGCATTGTCATGATGGACCAGGCTCTGCCTGATGGGTTGACTCGCTTTATTGCATTTATTTGCTCCTCACTCCACTCTGAGATTTACTCAAATGTCTACTGTCACCTCTGTATCCTTTACTGATTAAAGCAGCCCCCCTGTACTTTTTTTCTGTCCCCAAGCTCTGCTTTCTTCCCCTTCTTAGCACTTATGAGCACTGATATATACACATGATCAGTTATATATGCCGTTTATTTGTTCATCCCCTTTCCTCTGTTTCCTTACTAAGAATGTGAGCTCTGCAAAGCCAGAACTTTTTTGTCTGTTTTATTTATTGTTCTATCCTGGTGCCTAGAACAGTGCCTGGTACAAGAAGGGCATTCAAATATTTGTAAAATCAATGGATGAATGAATGCATTTAATCCTCATTGCACCCTCCAAAGAAGCCATGACCGTTCCCATTTTACGAACCCCCAAACCAAAGCTCAGGGAGGTCCTGTAACTTGCCCAAGGTCACAGAGCTGGTCAGTGATAGAACCAGAATTCTAAGTCAGGTTCTTCTGATTCCCAGTTCCATATCAGTTTCACTCAGGGTGGGCAGCAGCTTATAGTGATCATGCCCAAAGTATTTCATTGTGGCTTTGTGGTGCCACAGTATATGATTAAGACAACTTAAAAAATAGATTTACTCTCTCTAACATGTTTTACTTAGACCAATTTGACATTGAATTTGTATTCCCTAAGCAGATACATCAATCCAGAGCTTGCCAGGGGATGGAGAAACTGATCTCGGCTTAATTCTCTGTTCTGTCCCAGCTCTCAGAGTAATTTAGCCTCAGCTAAATACCAACTTCCTTACGATACAAAGGGTGATGATAGTCAAGCTCTCCAGATCGGATACTGACATATTACCATAGTGTTTACTGGAATTATGATAACATTTATCGAATACCTACCATATGCTGAGAGCTGTGCTAAGCACATTACTTGTGTTATTGCATTTGATCCTTGATTTGTGAAGTAGTTTCAAGTATTGTCCCATTTTACAGGTAAAGCTAGAACTTAGAGAGGTTAGATAAGTGCCCAAGGTTACACAGCCAGTAAACGTGGGAGCCAGATTTGGGCCCCAAGTTATTTTATTCCATTGCTGACTCTTCGTCACTGGGCTGATGCGTACTTTTCAATATTTGAGAGTCGATGTTGTAATGATGGTGACTTTGGTAGAATGTTCTGGCAGGTCTGGGAGGAAGGAAAAGGAAGACCCTTGTGAAATAAGCTCTTGCTCCAGCATCCATTCTGATTTGGATGATCTCTGACAGCCAAAGCATTCCCCAGCTCTGCCACAGATACCTGTGTGCCCTGGTTGTCAAGGTGGCCGAGGTTCTGGGTTTGAATCCAGTTGCTAGTTACTGTCTCTCTTGTGACCCTGGGCATGTCTCCACCCCTGGGCATCAGTTTCCCTACCTACAAAGTGGAGATCAAAATGGCCCTTTGCACACAAAGTTACACAAATTAAATAAGACGCAAAACAGTACCAATACAACAAGTGAAGAAAGCAGACGACGAACCCATTAAGTAGGGTCTTGTGGTATTTTTATTCTGGGGGAAAAAAAAAAGCATGGAAAACTATCTGGAAGACTTCACAACCAAACATTAATAGGGCTGGTGGCTAGGCTGTAGGACAACATTGTCTTTTTCCTTATCTGGATTTTCTAATTTTTCTGTAATGAATGTTTAATAACAAAATGAGTTGTTTTAATTAAAAATGGGACAGTGAGTCAGTGCTCATGAAAGCACTTTGTAAACTCTCAGATGCTCTGTAAATTAGCTCGTTATGGTCGTCATAGTCATTATTATTGTTATTGCTAGCAAGTTGGGATTTCTTCCTGCTCCAAATCTCCTTCTTTGGCCCATCATGGGCGTGGCCTGGCAATCACCTTCCTCCCAGTCCTGCCAGCTCGTCCTCCATCAACACCTGGCCGACTTCTCTCCATCTTTGCTGCTACCACCCAAGTCAGAGCCAGCATCATCTCTTACCCCATCCCTGTGATATTCTTTGATGGGCTCTAGTTTCCCATGCAGCTGCCTCAGTGATCCTTGAGAAATGAACATTTAATCAAGTGTCTCCCCTGCCTCAAAACTCTCAATGGCTTCCCACTGAATGTGGTATAAAATCCACACTGTACCTTGGCCTCTGATCTGGTAGGCTGTCCCTCACCTCTCCCTTCAGCTTCTCCTTGAGCTAGTCACCCCCTTGTCATCACACCTCGGGAACACCACCTTCACAGGGGCACCCAGGAAAGTAACTGCCTTAATGTAGATGGTTTTGAAGCCTGTGCATTTGGTATTGCTTGACCTTTATGTGTTTATGTCTCTTATTGCTTGACCCTTAAGTGTTTATGTCTCTTAGCACGGAGGATGCAGAAAAGCTGTCCGTGGTACCTGAGAGTCTGTATATTTAGAACGAATTTGTCTTTTCACCTTCAATACAGCAAATGAGTGAAAATGTTAATATAATATTGTATTTTTAAATGTGTTTCTCTTTCTCTTTTTTGATTCAGTTTATACCGGGGCTGAAAGCCTTTGTGTTTATGACAGTGGGAATTTTTTTAAAGCCTCTATTCTTTCTAATAAACTATTAGAAAACTTAAAAATAGAAACTCTTCCTACTTCCAGGCATTTGCCCTGGCTGCTCCCCTGGCGTGGTGTGCTCTGTCTTCAGTTCTAGGCATGGTGATCCCCTTCCTGTCCTTCAGATGTCAACATAAATGGCACTTCCTTCGGGGGCTTCTCTGGTCACCCTCCTAAAGCAGCTCTCCCTCAAACTCTTGTCTCTCATTTTTAATTTCTTAGTTGAACATTTTAATCGAGATCATTGTGATTCACATGCAATTGTAAGAAATTACATAGAGAGATCCCATATACACTTTGCCCAGTTCTTCCCAATGGTGACATTTTTCAAAACCACAGCATAATATTACAACCAGAATATTGATATTGACACAATCCGCTGGTCTTGTTCAGATTTCCCCAGTTTTGTTTACACTCGTGTGTGTGTGTGTGTGTGTGTGTGTGTGTGCGCATAGTTCTATATAATTGTATCACTTATATCGGTTTGTGTGTCTATCACCACAGTCAAGATGCTGAGGAGTTCTGACACTCCAAGGATCCCTTGTGATGCTGTTTCCCTCCCACTGCCTTGTCCCCCATCCCTAACCCCCCAAGCTAGCCTCCATTTCAAAAGTATTAGCATTTCAAAAATGTCACCTAAGTGGAGTCATACAGTGAGTTCCCTGTTGGGACTGGCTTTTTTCACTCAGCCTAGTTCTCTGGAGATTCACCAAGGGACCCAGGGTGTGTGTGCATCGATGCTTGGTTCCTTTTCCTGTCTGAGCAGTTTTTCATGATTTGTATGTAGCACTTGTGTACACGATGTGGAGGTTGGAATGTCCATGGCCCAAGAGGCCCCCCAGCTTCTAGTCCCTGGCAACAGCAGGAGAACAAACCCAGCACCACGGTCCTGTGACCCTGAGCCAGGTCTAATAGGCTCCCAATCAGGCTCTGGGTTATCAGAACAACCAAGTTGACACAGTGTGAAAAAATAGAATTCCTTTGATAAAAATACTGTCCCTTGGTCTTCTCTAAGTTTGAAACATGTTTGTTGGATGAATGCATGAATGAGCGCGTGGCAACAGAGATCTGTAAGAAGTGTGCAGTGGCCAAATAAGCAGTCAGGAAGGGACCAGGAGTGAACTTGGAATTCATGTATCTCACATGGGGATTAGGCATTACAATTGCCATGTCAGGGAAAAGTTATCCTTAAAAATATTTTAAATTACCTTGAAACTGCTAGAACTAGGACCTTTGGACACCCAAAAGGCAAGAATTAACTTCTTTGCTTTTCTGGGCATTTGGTCTGTGGGTTCCCCCAGTCATGGCACTGTGGAAGGCAAGGCTGTTCATTGGGGGATAGGACAGCAGCCTCAACATAGGAAATTCATTCTCTTTTTGGAGGGGCCAAGTGGGTGTAGTTGGATTTATGTAAATATGCTTATGCTATAATGTGGGTACGAAGTAATGGCATACGACAGAACATGTGTATGATATAATGTGCATAGGACAGGACATGTATATGATATAACGTGCATATAGGTGAATGCATATGATGTAACATGCATATGATAGAACATGCATGTGATATAACAGGCATATGATAGGATCTGTATATGATATAGTGTTTATATGATAGAACATGCATAGGATGGAACATGCATATGATGTAATGTACATAGGGTAGAACATGCATAGGATGGAACATTCATATGATATAGCATGCGTATGATATAGTGTGTATATGATAGAACATGCAAATGATATAATGGCATACGATGCAACAGACATGAAATGTCTATGGCATAATATGCACATGATAGAACATGCGATATGATGTCATGTGCATATGATAGAGCACATGTTTGCACATGCATATGATTCATATGATGTATCATATGCATATGATGTAACAGGCATATGGTGTAATGGGCGTATGATGCTGTGGTGCATACAGTGTAACTTACCTGGCTTCTTTGTGGCTTACCCGTTGTCTCTCTGCTTTTTTGCTCCAACTCAGGAGGCAACCTTTCCAAACAGGACTGGACCATTCAGTGGCCCACCACGGAGCCGGGGAAGGAGAACAATCCCGTGTGTCCCCCGGAGCCCAGCCCGTGGATCCGCACCCACCTCTCCCAGAGCCCCAGGGTCCAGTCCAAGTGTGTCCAGCACTACTGTCACAGCAGCCCCACTCCCGGGGCCCCCGTGTACACCCACGTGGACAGGCTCACCGTGGACGCCTACCC
>NW_007258621.1:814483-817072 GCF_000164805.1 Carlito syrichta
CCCCGCCGCTGGAGTCAGGCCACCGTTCCCTGCCGCCATCGCCCCGGCAGCGGCACGCCGTCCGCACCCCGCCGCGCACCCCCAATATCGTCACCACCGTGACCCCACCAGGCACACCGCCCATGAGGAGGAAGAACAAGCTGAAGCCCCCGGGAACCCCGCCGCCCTCCTCCCGAAAGCTGATACACTTGATCCCGGGGTTCACGGCATTGCATCGGAGCAAATCCCACGAGTTCCAGCTGGGTCACCGCGTGGACGAGGCCCACACACCCAAGTGAGTGCGTTCGGTGGGTGCCCGGGCCGGGTAAGCCTGGTCTGCTCAGGTCAGGGAATCGGGAACTGCTTGTGTTCCTCACTCTAGTTGAATGAAAGGTGGCTTTTCACTGAGGGGTCTGAGAAAATGGGTAGGATGAATTTCCCAGAATTGGACATTTACAAAATATCACTAATACTCTAGAGTATGAGTCAGCAAACTACAGTCTAGGGGCTAAATCGAATACATCTGCTTTTGTAAATCAAATGTATTGAAACACACCTGCATTCATTCCTTTATATATTGTCTATGGCTGTTTTTGTGTAACAATAGCAGAGTTGAGTACGGCCCACAGTTGACAATATTTGCCCTTTACAGAAAATGTTTGCTGACCCCTGCAGTCCCTAGCCTCGTGCTGCCCCTAGAAATAGGATATGAGGTGTCTGTTAAACTTACGTTTTTGAATAGCCACATTAAAAAGAATAAAAAGGAGCAAGTGATAATTCTTTTCATAATTTATCATTGAACCCAATACATCAAAATATTGTCATTTGAACATAGAATCAATGTAAGGTATTATTACTGAGCTATTTTGCATTCTTTTTTCTATACGAAGGTTTGGAAATCCAGTGTGTATTTTATACCCACAGATCATCTCAGTTGAGGGGGGAAGGAAGCAGGATGATTTGAGGGAATTGGCAGAAGACCCCTGTGGGTAAGGAAGCGAGGCATGTGGTGGAGGATGAGACTCAGAATTAGGCAGGTCGCAGCACTGTCGACAATCGCCCAGCGGTGGAGACAGCCCACGTATCCATCAATGGATGAGTGGACAAGCGGTGTGGTCTATCCATAAAATGCAGTATGATTCTGCCATAAAAAGGAATGAAACACTGATACATGCTGCCATGTGGGTGGACCTTAAAAACCTTATGCCAAGTGAAAGAAGCCACACACAAAAGGGCAAATATGGAATGATTCCACTGCTCTGAGATTCCTACAGCCATCAAATTCACAGAGGCACAGAGGAGGACAAGGGTTGCCAGGAGCTAGGAGAGGCAGAATGGGGAGCTATTATTTAATGGGCATAGAGTATCAGTTTGGGATGATGAAAACATTCTGGACACGGATGGTGGTGACGGTCGCATGACAATGCAAATGATACTTAATGCTGCAGAACTGTACACTTAAAAATGGTCGAGTTGGTAAATGTTACGCTATATTCATATTACCACCATAAAAAAGAGAGAGAGAGAGTTAGACAAGATCCAGTAAGCCAGGGGTTGGCAAACTCCTTGTGTGAAGGGCCAGCTAGTCAGTATCTGAGGCTTTGCAGGTCCTTTGGTCTCTGTTGCAGTTACTTAGCTCAGCTGTGGTAGCACCGAAGCAGCCACAGATGGTAGGTAAACACGTGGGTGTGGCTGTGTTCTAATGAAACTTTATTTATAAAAACAGGTACCTGGCTGGATTTGTTCCACAGGCTGTAGCTTGCCAAGCCCAGTTGGAGACGATGGTGTAGAGAGTGATTCTCCTTTCTGGGGCACTGGGAATGCCCTACAGTGACTTACATGGGACATGTGATTTTACAAAGGTAGAATTCAAGTTGCTGTGTGAAGCCTAGCTTGGAGATGTAGAACACATGTTTGGGATTTCAGAGGTTTAACTGGACAACAGATGCTTTTCTGAATGGAGCTGGGTTTGATTTTCTTGGTCTTGTGACAGCCACAGAGATTGGGGCCTGCTGAGACCTTGAGAGAGGAGATGAAATGGCAGGGAGTGCACACTGCTGTTGTGGAAGATGGAAGAGGCATTTGGGGTCTGCTTCCTGTGGTGTCCCCACACTCTATGCGCCTCTCTCACCCCTTCCCTGTGCATACCACAAAGGAAGGCGGGACTTGATAAAAAAGCAGAGTCTCCAGACACGTCCTTTTTTCCCCCCTCTGAGTTGGAGTCTCACTCTGTTGCTCAGGCTGGAGTGCAGTGGCACAATCACAGCCACCACAGCCTCGACCTTTTGGGCTCAGGTGGTCCTGCCTCAGCCTTCCAACTAGCTGGGATTATAGGCTTGTGCCACCATGCCCGGCTAATTTTTTGATTTATTGTCAAGACAAGGTCTTGCCATATTGCCCAGGCCAGTCTCGAATCCCTATGCTCAGGCAGTCCCCTGTTCTCTCCCTCCCAAAGTGCTGGGATTACAGGCATGAGCCACCGCACTGGGCATATCATCTTTTAATCTGCAAAACAGGGGCCAAGTGAGAGAAGCTGCCCTTTGTTTTTTCGGGTTTTTTTTTTGAGTTGGAGTCTCACTCTGTCACCCAGACTGGAGTGCAGTGGCCGCT